>NW_020450982.1:1388604-1441836 GCF_003343035.1 Apteryx rowi
CCTGTTTCTTAAGCGTCCCGCAGGTCACCTCGGCGGAGGGGGGCAGCCTTGAAGGCTCCTGAGCGGGACCGCGTGCAGGCGCTATCCCGGCCGGTGTGAAGCCAAGTGCTCCCGAACGGGAGCTCAGGCCGCGGGCACGTGTCAGAAGGTTCTCGAAGATCAGCGGTACCAACACGCTGCCGCGGCCCGGGAGGCGGATCGCGCCTCACCTCCGGCAGCAACGGGAGCGCTCCCTGAGCAGGCGCCCGCTCCCCCGGGCAGAGCCGGGGAGGAGGCCTCCCTCCAGCCGCGGCCCGCCCTGCCCACGTCCGCTGCCTGCCAGGTAATCTGCGCCCCCTCGCGCAGAGCGGGGTACCCCTGTCTCTGGTCAGCTGCTGTGCCAGGGTGCACAGATTACTTCTAAAATATCCGTGACATCTCGCTAAGGAAATGAAGCCGACTGTCAGGCTTGAATTTGTTATCCGGGGATCTGCTATCCACTAGGAAATTTTTAGCGGTCCTTAAGTCAGAAAGGGTTGAAAGCCACCACTACAGCAGGAAAAGTAAATGGATCCTCACTTGACTGAGATGCACAGCTGCCTGAAGTTGGATGGAATAAGTTCAGGATTATGTCTGATTTTTTAAACTGGGAAAATGTTGTCATATCTAAGTCAGTCTTTATAAGCTGCTTCTCTTTTTGTGATGCTAAAGATTTTAATGTATCTTTCTTTACATAGTGTCAGTCTTTAAGAGACCCAAATCACTCACTGTACCTCTAAAACACAGCAAACCTTTATTCAATACAAATAATGAATAGCTGTTTTAAGATTTCTACACTGTAATTGGACACCTTTGTGGTACAAACCAAGTATGAGAAAATCCCTTTCCTAAAAAGTTTGGGATTCTGTCCAGGGCAAAAAATTAGAGTGTTCCGTAGATATGTCAAAGTCTAGAACAGCACCAGGAACTGAGCTAGTATGGCTAGTGCTAAGAACCATCCTCAGTCCAACCATCCTTTTTCAGAACTGCCACTCCCAACCAAAAAACACTATCTAGGAAGAAGTAATCTTGAGGAATTTTTTCAGGTTAGAGTTTTCCCTAGCTAAATGTCACAAGAAAGGTAACTACCAATATCCAGCTTACACAGTGGATTCAAACAAGCTATTTGCCATTTTCGTCATTCATCAAATACGCTCAGTGCTGCTGTCTCATTTTAGTCTAAAAATTAGATGGTATGCAAATATATAACAGACTTCCAGATGTCTCATTCTGTTTGACTCAAAAAGAATTAACTCCAATTTTACCAAACAAATAAATAAAATGTGTAAAGATCAGTCTGAAAACATCAAAGAGAAGTCTCATACTGACTTGTCATGATGGTGAGACAGGAAAATAGTAACAGAAAGACTAGAATCTAATCTCAGGTAYCTGTATTACTATTTTACTATATCTGATTGTATAGGCCATAGAACAATCAGATGTATACAAGGTGTGTTTGGTATTAGCAGTCATGTCATTGTATTTTGTTGTTCTGGGGGAAAAAAAAAAAGTGAAAGCGAAACTTGCCTGCAGCTGAAGAGTGTGGCGGAGAATAGTGTCTTCTAAAGCATGAATCCACTTCTCTCTCTCATCAGCATCTCGAGCTGAAAAAGTATTCAAAATACAGTGTTAAAATATTTTAAGTTATATATACTAAAAGCCCTAAGCAAACAGATGTGATGTCCTCACTAAATATGAAAATTAAACCATATTATCTAGAATYGAGGATATGATTCCACAGTTGTCTCAAAATCCTGTTTCTTTTTTGTGGTTACAGCTATATATTATTGTGTTAATTTACTCTACACTACTGAAGAGGTGTTTTAAATAATCAGGCAGGCAAAAGAACTTTTATGCTTTGTTAGAAATTGTATTCTAGTAACAAGTCCAAATCATAAATATTCTCAGTTCCTGCTCTAATCAGGATTTAACATTCCTTTACTTGAGAATTTAAGCTTGTTTATAACTGTGTGCTGTTGTGTTTTTTTTTTTAAKTTATGCCATTTTTCTGATATTACCTTCAATGATAATAAAATTCAGACAGCAGTTTAGACACAATAACTTTCAGGTAAGTACCAACACCACCATCTCAGAGCACTGAAGTGGTACTTTGCATACACAAGACTTCTAAATCTATTTTTAATCAGGGTCTTAGTTCCTTTTACGAATATTGGTCTAAGCATTGCCAATGTGTCAACACACATACACACACACACAAAGATTTTCTTATAAAGAATAAGTTAGCACCACACATGCAAAGACAAAAAAGTACTGTGTTTCTGTATCACGAACTACCATTAGGAGGTAATTTCTTCAGTTTCATCATTGCTTACAATCAAGGAACATCACTTTTTTTTTTTTTTTTTAATCTGAGCCAGTTTTAAATAGCTGTACTTTCCTATGCTTGTCTGCTCAGTAGATTAAACCTGGTCAAAGCAAAAAAAAAAAAAAAAAAAGGTCTTTTCAGGTATGGGTTCACAAAACGGGATGACCAACAACTTTAACAGGTCACCACTGTTAGAGCTGGAGGTCCTTCAGTAGGAGGCCCCACCAGGCCACACACTCCACTGCTTGCTTTGCATGAGCTTTGGAAGTCACCAGATCCTCCCATGACCTGATTCAGCTCATCCCCTCACCCCAGAAAAAAAACTCCACTGTGGTGGTTGGGAACTGAATCCCTAAAGGTAGGAGAGCACAGCCAGGAGTCAGGGTGAAAGATGACTGTCTCAGCAGTGTTCTGCCATCAGCTCCCCTGCTCATGGAACCACACTCGGAGAAATATAAAGAAAAGTTCTTCTGCCTTCCTGCTATTTGAACGTTTATCTGCCTCTTGTCCATCTTAAGGGACATAAATGTGAAGACAGTTCTCATAGACATTTCTCACTTAATTCATTAAATCCCAAATATTCCAATCATTTTTACAACTGCCAATCAGGACATCACACAGTAATAAGTGCATGGGCTCCAGAAAATAACAACTTGTATATATTCTTCATAGGAAAATGAAATGCACAAAAATTCTTTTTAAATTTTTCTTAACTAACAGAAGCTCTTCAATGTGTAATAAACTGTCCATTAATTCTACTTCAGTGTGGACACTGTAACTTTGAATAATGAAGCACAGAGAGTAATCTGAAGTATATAATAAGTGTTAAAYTTAACACAATCCTAGTCTAAAACTGTCTTTCAGTAGAACCTGAGTCATATGTTAACTGCAACATCCACAATAATATTTTCATACTTCTGCAACAGACTGTTACACAGTTTTCATTAAGAATCCAAGTCAGAAAGTAATGACAAGCAAACATGATTATGTATCTCAGTTGCAGTCAATGATAGTTAAGAAAGCAATGTATTAAGTCATGATTAAAGTGGGTAGTGGATAGCTTTCACGACTGTGGGGATAAGGAAGATGAGTTGGAGAGGGAGGACGGAGAACAGATCAAAACAGATTAAGGGCTATCATTGCCATTTTCTTTCCAATACTCTTCTCCCCCCACCCCCCGCCAATACAGACATGTCACCACCTTTACTTTGCTAGTCTGAAGGAGTTCCTTGCCCTGTTGAATGTTTAAACAACACAGGAGCAGACAGGGTCAGCAGACTCCAGGTGAAGGAAAAGAAGGAAAAAAACAAAAGGAAGAAAAAAGCCACCGGCATTAAGCAGACTGTAGAGAGAAACTGGCCCGTGCACAGATTTAGCATAGCTATTGACAATTGTTCCTAGTTCATCATTCAAGTGGAAGGTATTTAAAAGAAACAGGAAGTCTGCTAAAATCAAGGAAACCTTAAGCAGACCAGCACCTATTATGAATCTGAGAACTAAGATTCCTATCTGACTTATTTGTTATGGAGCTCAAAGAAAATATCCGTAAGTTATTATACTGAAATGTACTATCCAGACTCAAAAAATGCTTTGTTTTCAGTGTTCTCATTATCACCCGTTAGTTTCCATTGCTTTTACCCTTTGGAATTCTACGACTCAAACCCACCTCCACTCAAACCCATTTCAAGTCTTCTAAATATATTTAATAAATCCTCCTTTGGGAAAGTATTTGTCAGTTCTTCACACATCCATGCCTGTGAAGAGTATTTCATTTGCCAGAGGAAGAGATGAGGGAAGAAGAATCATTAATTTATAAATACTKCAAGTGTTCAAAACTTTTTAAATGGGTGTTCAAAGTGGCAGTGGTCAAGTTATTTCAATGTGTGTAAGGTTTCTGGAGTTTGTTTTCTGGTTTTGTTTGTTTGTTTGTTGGTTTTGTTTAATAATCATCTCCCCCTCCCAAAGAATGTATTACTGGGGAACTGTGGTACCAACCATTAAACCAGACTAGTTGTAATTCACAGGATACCAAAATCCTGTGTTCAAGTTTTATTGCCCAGGGTTATTTAAACAAAAAAGGAACAATTAAGCAGCACACCAGTGAATTAATCTTTCTGTTGCAACAGACTTTCCATGACCTTACATACTGCCAGCAAAGAAGAGTTCACTGTATTAGTTAAATACTAATCTCAATATATAGTAGTCCATTAATAAAGGTTATCTCATTAAGACTTGTGTATCAGGTCATGTACTAACAGAGCAGAAAAGCCGCACAGCAACATGGGAGACCTAGAAACCAAAGAACCAACCAGTACGGTTCAAAAACTAGACTCCCTTTCCCAAGCTCATGAATAAAATAAGCTTCCAAAGCTCCTATATTTCTAACAACCATTTTTATCCCTGGTTTTATCCCTGATTCAGCAGAGCAAAAAATGCAAGCTATTTTTTTTTTCCTCATATACTCAAAAAACTAAGCCACATCCCTGTGTCCTGCCACAGACAGCAAACCCATAGCATAGCATGATCAATCTAGAGATAGAAGACATGGATCACATCAGCCCTGTGATGAAAATAAAGTCTCTGTCACTGTAAGTCCAGGAATACTGCCATGAGGACACTGCTTACTGCATATAAATGGTGAAACCTTTTAAGCACTCTCTGTTCAGGACACGGGTTTAAAAATTCAGACCATCTATAACCAATGGCAAATCCTTCCGGACCTCCTCCATACCATCTTTTAAGAAAACCATGGAGAAGACAATAGGATGCAGTTTTTAGTACAGCAAGCTGAGAGAAAAGTCATATTAAATCTAATCAAAATGGCTGCTGTGAGATTAAGTGCAAGTAAAAGCTCCCTAATGGTAAAAGCAATTTAGAACTGAACAGCTGCCAAAAGATCACTRATGAAAAAAAAAGATCAATGGAAACATTCAAAAAAGAGATTAGCCAACACACTCAAAAACAATTTATGGAAAAAAATGTACACCCAATGGTCAGAGAGCATTATCCGCCTCTCTGTAGGGAAAGCTAGATATCCAAGGCATTTTTCATTTAAAGAGGGTAACTTTGGCCAAAGATACAGCTCTAATATCTTTTCAGGTAAAAAAGTTTGTATTGCACACTGTGTAATATTCACTCAGCATCAGCAAATGCTGGAGGCTTTTCTCAGCAGCTAGAGGACAAGGACTCCTTGCTCACTAGTCCTGTGTTCCCAGCTCAATTGCCCTGAAATCAACCTTTTCCATGATTTGATCAGGCTCCATTTTAAAGTTAATGTCCCCCCTAATTCCTATGGGAAAGCTACTCCAGAATTTCTTTCTGCCAACATATTTGGGATAAAAGAATTATTTTCAAGACCAAGGAATTTCACTAGTATCTTGTTTTTTATAAAAATTGAGGAACAGTGTCTGAAATCTAACATCTAGAAAGGGAAGGGGCAGAGGGAGGGAGGGGGAAAGAARGACAGAAATAAATTACTTCTTCCTAAAACATCAGTATTACAAAAGCCAAACAAGAAATACCAAGACATCTACATGAGAAATATCCAGCATTTAAAAAACTTAAGTTAAAAACACTTCAGCTGCTTGTAAGTGATTCACACAATTTTACACTAATTAAAAAAAAMCCCTACATATAGGAGCCCACTACACTACATGAATATTTACTGTGATCTTAGCCTGATGGGTTAATGCAATAGTTACCCTGTCAGCCTAAACTCAACGTGTAGTAGGATGTCAGCTAGCCACAAAAATACGAATACTGTCTGCAGTTCACAGAATGGAAACAGGCCCTATGCTCTTCATTTTAAGATGCCACAGTCATTAACTTGTTTTTTTTACCACAGTAAGATTTGCCAGTGAACATTCACACATGGGACCTGCTAAATCCACGTACAGCAATATGGAACCACAGAACGGTTGAGGTTGGATGGGACCTTTAGAGATCATCCAGTCGAGCCCTCCTGCTCAAGCAGGGTCACCTAGAGCAGGCTGCCCAGGACCCTGTACAGGTGGCTTTTGAATATCTCCAAGGATGGAGACTCCACAACCTCTCCGGGCAGCCTGTTCCAGTGCTCAGTCACCCTCACAATAAAAACATTTTTCCTTTAGATTCAGACAGAACTTCCTGTGTTTCAGTTTGTGTCTGTTGCCTCTTGTCCTGTCACTGGGCACCACTGGAAAGAGTCTGGCCCTGTTCACTTTACACCCTCACTTTAAGATGTTTACATACGTTCACTGCTGAATGCAAGAGGTTTGAATTATTATTGCTTGAGATGTTGCAGCTTTACCATGATTATGTCAATTAAGCTATTTTTACATTTTTGTAGCAGAATGAGTATAAAATAGATTACGATTTGTTCCCATATGCTTAGCCATTGGCTCCTTTGTGTCTATAGTACATCCACAGAAAGTTACCTGTATAATTTATTGTGCCATCTCAGGCATGTTAGGGACAACGATGGGGCACTTAGGACAGTCACAACTCTATTTACGACTAGTGGGCAGAAACACACTTGCAAAGTATGTAACTGCATTACAATGAGATTTAGTATGATAACTGTTTCTAAAGACACTGCATTTTTTGAGATCTCTGCCTAGCTGAGCTTATTTACAAGGTATTTTATCATCCGTTTCATAGAAAAAAAACCAAACACCTCTTTCATCAAAGAGGCACAAAGAAAGAAAAGCAATTACTTTAAACAAGGAGAAAACCATAGAAGGGAAAAAGTACTAAAGATAACAATCRTGGCTTCTACTGAGGGATTTCCATCATTCAGAAAAAGGATGTTCTTACAAGTCCTAAAAGAGGCTCTTATCTCTGCATTTCCTGARTTGCAAAGTCAGCTATGACAGTGATTTTAAAAAGTTCTATTCTATGAGAATAAGAAGGCAAATGAAATACGACTACATGAAATACTTTCCCCCTCTATTAATTTCCTAAATACAGAATAAATTTTGTAACTTAGAATTCCTATTGTATTCTAGTATTTTGTTTACTTTGTTGTGAAAAGAGATTGTATGTACTTATATAATGCTTATAGAATGCTAAAGAACTGCATGGAACAGATTACTTTTCCTAGCCTAAGCTCAGTAGCATCTAAAGATYAGATATAAGCAAGTTCAACAACTCCTCTCCATGATACAGCACTTACCGCTAGCATTTCTAGGTCATGCTCAGCAATCCTTGGAAGACAGAACATAGTAAACACATCACCTCAGRATTAGCATGCTGGTGCCTGTGCGTKTGTGTGTGTGTACATGTGCGCGTGTGTGTTTGTCTACATGGGCATAAGGATGAAAGAAAAACCTCAAGAATTAGTTAAAAATCACTGGCTGACATTTTAAATACACCATACTGYCTCAAAGTGAGATGCATATTTTATTTGCATTCACTGTGACCTACTTACAGGCAGAACTCAGGAAAAAAAGATCTATTACACCCACAGAGTCAATAGAGTCGATTATGCATTTTATTCAGACAAAACTTCCACTGATTTTTGTTCAAAATTCCTGTATTTTCTCAACCAAATTAAGAACCACTGTACTATCTTTACAGACAAATAACCAGATCACCGAGGTGAAATTCTGACTATATTGAGATCAGTAGGATTTTTGCCACCAATCTCAATGGAGAGAGTATTTTACCCATAGTGCCCAATAAGGTGGAAAAGTCACACTTCATACAGATAAGGTCAAAGGGCTGTTTCGTGGCTAAAAAAATGGCCTTTTAAAGTCACTGGAAGCCTTTTAAACAACAGAAAAGGCATGCAAGGTGAGGTAGCCAGGGTTTCATGTAGGCCTACCATATTGCCATAATTTCATTGCTTACACATACCCTTCTAAGAAATGCAGTTCCCAAATCTGTCAGGAGGTTGTAGACAGTCTCAGTACTTTATCTCCTCTATAATTTTGGGGGTGTCACAGTTATTCTTCCCCCTTCTGCTAGTATTCCTTCTGATGCCATCCTCCACCCCAAAATCAACCCTTTTTTTTGTTCTGCAGGGGGATTGACCAGTCTGTTCCCCCATACTCAGTGAAGACTCTTAGACTTCCTCTAATCTTGTCCACACAAGACATCCAGTAGTCTCCTGCATGAAATACATTAAAAAGGTTAATCTATGATCTTGAAAAACCAACTAAACTGCTGTTATACTGTTACCTAATTATTCAGCATTGCTTCTGAGCTACAGGATAACAGCCACTTTACTGAGTACTTCACATTCCTAAAAACTGTTTCCCTTCTATTTAAGATGATCAGTGAAAATGAAGTGGGTACAGATAGTGGAAAATCACAACTATCAGTGTTTTTCCTTCTTTGCCAACTTTTGTTGCAGCTTGCTATCATTTGGAATCGTAAATTTAAGAGTTGCTTTTTGAGTAAGCTTTATAATTAGCCCATAAACATACATTCACGTCAAAACTTCTGTGACAAAGAAGATACATGGTCAAGATGCTATTGGTTCTCATTGGGAATTCATGCCCAATTTGTAATTTATTAACCAGTTTCAAGTATGGGACAATCTGCAAGTATCTGCGTTTTCACTAGAGAACGTCAATACTTAAAAATTCTGCCACTTTTAGGATCCTGAGGTGTTATCTAAACTGAGCTGAGGATAGCAGAACTCCGTCATAGCCAACACTACTTGGAATACATGTACTAAGCATCCCTAAAGAAAAGTTTCCTGAAGGACCCGGGCACGCTACATTATCTGGACAGCACTGGCTTCAACACTGAGCACAGACACCAGTTCCCTTCATTTAGGAACAGGGCTAGAGAAGCTGCCTCCACTCTGCTTCCCCACCTTTTCTCTAACCACCTAGAYTGCCAAAGAAGTGAATGTTCAGGTTTACTTCCTCCTGGTCCAAGGGTATTCAGCTCYAGCTAGAGTGACTGTCATGGAAACAGATATGGTCATATGTTCCAAATGTGTCACCACGTGGAAAATAAATTCAGTACTTCAAAAGTGCCACAAGCAAGGAGCAGCACCAGTTTTAAACCTAGTTACTCAGCCTTCATTGGTGAGAGTGGAGGGAGTTAGGTTGCAGTTCCTGCTCCCAAAGCTACTACTGTTTTTTTTTTTTGTCTTTTTAGCTCAGAATATTTGGCTGTRTTGGTATCATTTACATTAATAATTTTTGTGGATCTAGGCATGGGTGACATCGCAAAAAGCAGTTATTGAAAAATCTCATCAGTCTGTCAAATAAAAGACAGGCACATGGATTTCTGCTGTTTTGAAGCTTAGTACTGAAAATGTATCTTCTTATAAGGACATTTGCAATACCATGTTCCCTATAACACCAGACTGGGCAGATCTTTAAGGGTCTAGGTCAAACACTTTGCTTAACCTTCAAATTAAGAGCCTCATTTCATCCAGACCACAGAAAGCATTCTCTCTTCTAAAACTGCAGTTGGAATAGAAATGACAAAAGAATCTACATGCAAGTCTTTCCTTCCCTTCCCTGTGTATTTTAAAAGTAAAAACATACCCACTAAAGCTCATTTCAGGTTCAGTTTTCTTCAGGCCATCCTTTCTTCTTTCAGTGACTCAACCTTTAAATTTCAGAGCTCCACCTTACAAGGGATTAGGAAATAGCCAATAGCATTTTCTTATCCCACATACTAAAATAATTCACGTAACCTCCTCACAATTCAGCTTTCAGTTCTGCCTCAACGCTGATGTTTTAGGCATGATGATTCTTTCTAGTCCAGTGATAACTCAAACTGGTAGGTCAAGAAGTTTCTCATTACTCCGAATATAGCCTCCTCAGGAATGCAGGCAGGCCCTGTAAAAAGGCCTTGTTAAAAGTTCTTGTCTCAGGACAACCATCCCCGCTTCCCACCATACACAAACTGTTTTTTCTCTTTGCTATCTCCATCAGAGCTTAGATAGTAAGTTAATACAGGCAACACACTTCATGCACATCAGCAGATCTGCTCTTTTACTTCCCTCTGGCTAAACTTATCTTCCTGGTATTTCCTGCAGATGACTWCCTATCACCTTATCTTCAAGAATGACTAAATGGAGCTCTTAAGCATATTTCCCCAAATACTATAAATAAAAGCCCCCATGCTATCTGTCATTCAGGCTTATAACCTGGATAGTATCTTCAGTATGAACTCCAGTTTCCTCTGATCCTCCCATCAGAGCTATGTTCTAGGTCATGCAATGATTAAACGTATGTTTGTGTAAGTGGCAGCCTTATGGTGCTAAACAACACTTTATATAGCATATTCTGTGAAAGTAGCTTTCAAGTTATGTTTTGCATTTAAAAGCCATTGCAGATCACACTAAACTTGCTCAGAAACTACTAGTTGAAGGTAGAAACCATGTTTTGGCTTGAAAACAAACCAAAAAAAATTTTGAAGAACCATTAAAACTCAAGTTTATTGCTACTGGAATTTCTTGTTCAACAGAAGCAAAAAGCGTCAAACTTTTCAGTTTCTCCCCACTCCTTGTACCGAGACCTTTTTGACCATTTCTCCCCCCTTCCAATGAACCTCCTCTTCATGCTCACAAAGCTCATCTTTTCAAAACAGTTGCTATGTATCTTATCTGAAATTGAGATAATAGTCATATTGGTGCCAAAAGTAACAAGCAATAATTTTTTTTCCTCCCTCTGTAAGAAAGAATAAAAMCCCCCCACACTACACATACGGATATTGTTTCAAGGTATTATTTTCTTTGCTCTTCCTAAGTTTAACATTAATTTCAAAATCTGCTACTTCAACCACAGTAAGTAAAAAAAACGAAAGTTATGTATATATCACCATAAAAAATGAGTGTAGATAGCCCCATTAAAGACAGCATACTCATGGTAAGGATAAAAGAAATAGATCTTATGGTCAGCATGGATCTCATCACATTCATAAAGCAGAATATATATTGTATTATGAGCAGGGAGGAGGACAGATAGCACAGCTGTGAGGGAAATGTATGAAGAGACAAGGCTGGAAGTTTAACTCTTACATAGCTGCTTATCCTCCTCTGTTAGCAGCTTCAACTGCTTCAACATCAGCAAGATCCCAAAAGGCCTGAAAAATGTTAGTTTAGGACAGTCAGTGCAGTCACAGCAGTTGAGGAAAACAGCACAGACCAAGATTTCATACCAAAATCTCTTTCCAGGCATTTTTCCATAGCAGATAAAATCTGTGTTAAAATTAAAAAAAACTCTCAGAACTTTCAGGAAAGAAAAAAAAGGCTACAGTTTATGGGTTGTTATTTAAGTCGGGCAACCCAGTAGACTTAAGTGAAAAAGCACCTCTTTATACCACAGGGGCAATCAGGTTTGTCAGCTATTCAGTGGGCAACAGGAAGCTTTTATARGAGACTATAAACATACAGAGTTTCCCCAACTAGTGATGAAACACAGGCCTAAAGCCACCCTACTGAAAAATTTCAAATTCTGATAGTGCTAAGCAACTACGGCCCTTGTGAGCCCCAGTATATCCTTAGTGACAATACCCCACAGTAACAAAAATTCCCTGCTCATACACATTAAGGCAACCTCTTGCTGTGCGTATCTTCCTCTGTTCTCAGCTGGGACAGCAGGCAGTCACGAATGAAGCTAGGAACTGGGGCAGGCTGGGGAAGGAGACGATAGTGATCTACCTTTACCGGCTGACAGCGTTTATGTTCATGTT
Organism: Apteryx rowi; assembly: GCF_003343035.1. Taxonomy (NCBI): domain Eukaryota; kingdom Metazoa; phylum Chordata; class Aves; order Apterygiformes; family Apterygidae; genus Apteryx; species Apteryx rowi. The sequence goes on from NW_020450982.1 coordinate 1,400,591, forward strand.
TCACAGCCACATTCACACTTCATTTCTCAGATAGTTTTGTGGCAGGAATAGGAAAGGAAAGACAAATGCTAAAGTAAGATCATCTCAGATCAATGCACTGCACCACCTCCAGTCTTTCAATCCTTTATTACACAGCACGGTGGAGACGAGACTGACTTGTCTTCCAAAGAACTGTGCTGCCTGCGGTAAGAATAACCGCTGAATTTTCAAGCAGGAGTTATAAAAGAAATCTGAATTCTTATTCCTTCATGTAATGTATTAAAAAGCATTTCAGTCAAAAAATACACATTATTTCAGGTTAGACAGCAATTCAAACATCAAGAAAGCAACAATACCCTTGCTAGACTATCTTGAACATTATGTTCCCACTCTTGAATTTAAGTCACTAGCATCCCAGTGAACAGAAAAAGCAGTTAAGTGATACAGAGGACAGAAGAACTGACTTTCCAAATGGAAAGAGCTTATAACTAGACGATGATACAAAGATGTTAAAAAAAAAAATAAAACCCACAGTGTCTGAAGGTTATGAACATTTGTAACAGGGACGTGTATTACAGCAAGAAAGAAATACATTATCAAGAAAGAGTCTCCTGATGGGAAAGTCTTATCTAGACAGAAGAGTATTATTCCAAATATCTTCAGCAAATTAAATGGATTTTTGCATATAGTCTGAACAAACCTGTGAGAATGCTTTGAGATCTACTCAATTCAGAAGTCTTTGGATCAAGCCATGAAACTGGCTATACAGTATGACCAAGCAAGAGCCAGTCAGGAGATGAAATACATTACTTGAAATATATTTTGAAACTTCTGTGGACATTCTGCSCCTCCCTTACCCCATCCAGAGTGAACAGGTATCAATACAGCGGCATGTAACAACRAAATAAAGGGAACAAATCTGCCAGGCACCCTGGCAGAGCCCAAGTTAAGCTGACAATAAAATCAAAACATGCTGTTTGTTCTGTTGCCCATATTTATTCAATTCACTTCTTCTCTTTTATACCAAGATATTAACTATATGGTACCATTTGATATTTATGTAGTCATTACTCAAAGCCTGCATCTTCTTTGTAATAACAACTTTTAAACYTTTAATAATGTTCAGTACAGACATGGCCACTAGGAACCACAGTGGCAAACACAAAAGAGGGAGATTGTCACAGGCAGCAACAAGGTATGAGCTACACGCTGGAGGGACTCGAGACTCTCCCAAGATCCAGTGACAGGCAAATTTTAGTGGGAGCTGCTGGAGTCTTAACACTTAAAAAATTCAACTACACAAACACAAGCACAGTCACGCACAAGCAATATCCCTGTGAGAAGTTGATCAAACATCTCTAAATGCCTTATTTGCCTTCATCTCATCACTTACATCTCTGGTGTGAGAGAGAAGTGCAGTTTTGAGCAAGCGACATCAAGAAATAATTAATTCATCCAGTACACAGTTTTTCCTTCTTCTCCCAAATTCAAATTCTATCCCCGCCTGTCAGGAAAATTTCACTGAGGTCAAAGGAGATTCAAGTCTTCACCAATCAATACTTAAAGTCTGGGTATTGGAACATATTTTTCTTTTGAAGCCTGAAAGAGAAACTTCCGCTGCAGATGGGATCCTAACTTACCCATAGGTCAGCAGATCTTTGAAACCCCGACATTTTTTAAGCTTTGCCATTTGACATCTATTGAACTCATATATTTTTCTACTTTTCTATCTTCCCTTTCCCAACTAGGCTCCATGTTGTTTGGACCCCTGGATGTCTTTGCAAATGAAAAAAGGAGGTGATAGGGAAGGAAGAGATTATGTCTTTAAAAAAAATTGCAGTTTCTGAAGCAGCCTTCTTCAGAAGGCTCTTCTTTCATAAAGGGTGAATATATTTATATCTATGAATATCTCACAGAATAGAAGTTCTATCTGCATCACATATAAAAATAAAGAGAAATAAATTGTTAGAAATACTATATGTATACTATCTGTATGTATTCTCAGAACACATATAGTATTCTACATGTTCTGAGAATACGTATGGTTGTATTTGCATAATTACCCATTATTCATGACTGGTGTTTACCTACAATTTACATAGATGTATGATACTGTATAATATTGAATGAAATTAATATCACGAACAAGCATTTTATAAATATGTTACAAGGGCTGCATGAGGCATATAACACATATTTACAGTGATTTTAAGAACTACAGACAGTTTCACAGAGCTGTTTTATACGGAAATATCCCAACACCAATATCTTAACTGTCTTTTTACATTTTCAGTTTACATTCCCATAAATTAATACTGTGCTTATACCATTACAATTTGCTGGATATCTTGTATGTTATCTTCAAAATATGTTAACAGTAAAAGCATAATACAGAAATAGTGTGCAAGATCTTAGTTCTAAACTACAGAAGCATACACACATCCCGACCTAATATGAAATGCATGCAAATGAAGACTATAAAGCATGAGATGTTATGTGACAAAGCTGGTGTTCAAAAATTATATTATTTAGAGCAGAACATTCCTTGTATCAAATACTGTCACTCTTTTAAGACATCTGATTCCCCTAAGGACAATATAGCTTACAAAGAACCACTGCAAATAAGAGACATACTAAAAAAGGTTTTTCTTAGTAACTACAGATGAGAGATTTCTAGATTCACATGTATTAAGTCCTCAAATATTAAGCAGTGTTTAGTTTCATAGTACTGAAAGACTGCCGGGGCATGGCATTCCATTACCTGCATTAGCAATTAGCTTGCATTTTATCAGTTATCCTTGAAAACAGTGGATTTAAGTATTGATGTCAGCTCAGCATTATGAAGGTACATTTACGAGGCTTAATGCAGTGAAAAGCCAGAGTACAGCAGCATCATTTAGCAAGGCTACAATTCCTTGCAGCACAAAGAATACATATGCCAAAGACAACCCAGTGTACAATTAATATTTATCATTAGCGATATTCACAAAAACACAGCAGTTATTAATGTAAACCCCCATTTACAAATCACTGATTTGCAAATATATACTGTACAATATAGGTTACAGAATTATTCCAGTTTATATAGACTAATAATATTTCTTACATGCAAATGTGCCTCTTGGATATTTAAAATTTCCAGCTATATGCAAAATAATTATATTCTTTAGTCACTACATTTTAGAGAAAATCAAAAGGACTAACAAACGTTAGTTTAAAGTTATTTTATCAAACTTCTCTAGGATTTTAACATTAGAAAAGAAGTTCTCTAGTCAATATTTTCACAATATTTTCTCCTACTGCTGCAGATAAAATAATTTAAGGAATACAAAACAATGATATATAGTACCTTACCCTTTCTACCGGTGAACCATAGCATGCAATGACGAAACATAGCAGTGGCAGATGGCATTGGTGTTAGTAAATGTGAATAAAAGGATAATAGCAGAGAAATGGTGACTGGCAGACAAGACACAGAAATGTAGATGAAAAGAATGCAAGCTTGTAAATCTTGAAGCAAAGCTCCACCTTTAAGCCAAATGTTTCCTCTAGTCTCCTCATAATTGAGTATTAACTTCTATTTGAATACAAACTGCAACCTTCTGACCAGTCTTGATTCTCTTCATACAGAAACGCATAATTGTATCTTGATAACGAAGATCGGAAACGTTTTGTAAGCACAACCCATAATCAGAAGCCCATTACTTTCTGCCCTTGACCGATTTGTTCTTTACATTTTTAATCTCCAAATCCTGCCAGAGCTACAGTCTCTTTCTAGCATATATGTATCCACTGCAGATGTAAATCCCTGCCTAACCTGCAGCACCCCGGATCCAGAATGTTCTCAGTACGCTCATTCATGCTGCTCTGGTGCCAAACATTTAAAATCATCCATCAAATACAAGAAGTGGGATCTATTATAAGAAAAAACAATCTCTGCTTTCAGCTCACCCTGAAAATGGAAGGTTTTCTGATCAACAGTTATTGTGAAGGTGCTGTCGTCCTCGTCGTCTATACCAATCACAGCTCCCTGTGAAACAAAGAACAAAATCCTGATAAGGCAAGCAGTGACATCAGCAGCACACACTCTATCACTACACCCCTGGAATGTAAAAAGCATTGAGAAATTAGAAGCCAGCTGAACACTGTAACGAGCAGAAGGATTCTCTGTCTGGTCGTGGAATGTAAGTCAGTTTTTTAAAARACTAAATCTTTAGTTGCAGATAAAAACAGTAATTATTTGTACGACTGTGTGATTTTCTGGATAATAATATGCATCATTTACTTTGGGAGTGGAGGTGGCTATATACTACAGCCTCATTATAGTACATAGTAATCCACTATTCTCTACTACATTCCACCCTATGTTTTAAAGAGGAGTAGGGAGCAATACATTATAAATACTTCCCACGTATAAAAATATTAATACATAGATATTTTACAAAAAGAAGTTCTCAACCTATTAAATGATCTAATTTTCAGTCCCTAAATAAATATCAGCAGTAAGTCAACACAATATATCAAAAGCTGCTGTCTTCTAATTGCTGATGAATTATTAGAAGGAAATGCAAGTGAATGATAGAGTTAAGTTCATCTGTGCTCAGCTATTTACATAGCTATCGACATCTTCCTTCCTTCCCCCACCAAAACACTTAGCAAATAATGCAATTTCACTCAGGGGAGGAGGACATTTAAAAGAACCATTCCATGCCTGTATTGACTCCCAAGAAATTGCAACATTAGTTCAAAATGCTTCAAGTATCACGGACAGATTTACTAAGTTTCTCTTCTCTTGCAGCAGTCACAGCATTAGGCTCCTTTTCTGTCCTTCCCCCTCCCACAAAACAGAAAGCCATCACTGGAAAGCACACATATTTAAAGGGTAAATTCTGCCCTTCATGTCCAAGTGAACAGCAAGTAACAGCAGGAAGARCCCCTACGAGTCAATGCCAACGAGTGCTTCATTTCATTCAGTCAAGTATCATAGAGCAACTACAGAGCGGAGGGTTAGGTGAATAACCAGGCCGGCCCAAACATACAAATGTTTTGGGTACAGATTTAGGGGCAGGGAGACCTGAATCAACCTTGCTCATGCAAATACTTCATAGCCCCTGTATGAGGTTTCTGGCAGATGGTTCCAGCTCGTGTCTGGCTGAGCCTATCACAGGCACAAGAAGACAGAGTGGCAGCTACAGGTCCTGTTTAAGAATAACACCAACCACAGGTAATTCAAGGCGACACAGCAGGAAGGGGTAGCTCCAAACTGTTTTTTCCCCTTCCACTGCCAAGAGTGTATCACTTAACTCCTCCAGAGGAGTGTCTTCCAAATAGGCTTTTCTAGGACAGCTCTGCAATCGCTATAAAAGAGGGTCCCCAAAAGTACACCAAGCAGATGTAATTCTGAATACTTGTAGTGCCAGGACGCAACAACAACCAGATGACCAGCCACTACATTCTGATTCCTGATTCCTATCTGGTAATCACGCAGTGTGCCTGTGACATGTCATGATGGGCCAAATGCATTTTGCCAGAACAATTTTTTTTAAAGACCAATAGATAAAATACATCTAGGACTCTTGTAAGTACATGTTTTGGTATGCAATAAAACAGAATATCACTACAAGTTGTACAAAGTCATAGTCTAGCTCCTCCTCATCAGCTACGTCAAAAATCTCTAAGTCAGACACCAAGAACACGACAAAGATATTTTCCTCAGAGTAACCAAAAAATACCAATTTTGGATCCTGTGGCTCATAACAACTAAAACGTTAACCTTTAGGTTCCTCTTCTGTATGTTTGCTAGCAAGACAAATGAGAAATTCACTTATCAACAATATATTCTTGATTTGAGGCTCTGTTGATCCTTGTTCTTCACTCTTCTCAGAGTTCTCAGAACTCCTGACCCCAGTTTTTCTGGAACTGATGACTTATTGCATGTTTGTTTAGCCCCCTTAAGCTAAAAACATGCTTATAGGAGGGAAAGGCAAGCAGAGGAGGGGAAATTAAAATTAGTGGAACTGAAGCAAAAAGCAAAGACTACAATTCAAAGCCTTCTTCTAGCTGGTAAGAAAACACCAAGAAAAATAAAATTAGGGAATAATTAAACTACATATAAATAGTTAAATTAGAATGGAAATATAGATAAAACTACTGCAAGGCTAAAAAAGGTAAGACTAGGGCAACTAAGTCCTGTCTCCACCCAAAATGGTGGGAGGAAACTGAGAAGGAAGAAAATAGCATCCTCCGATCTCAGTACAAAGTTGCATAAAGTGCACACACACTGATTTTAATGCTAAGGCAAAGCGCCTGAGCATAAGCATAGAAGATGCTTCTGTTGTCATGTAGAAAATACATATGGACAAGAAAAAGAAAAACCAGCATGTGAAAGTTTAAGTGTGTATTCCAGAAAGCTTGGTCAGGACCTAAGCACAGTACAGACTGCATAGATTCCTTTTTGAACACACCTTCCTAAATATGCCATGACACAGGACAAAAGACAGAAGATGAATCTTCTGGCCTATGAAACATGGTTACCAAATGAAAAAAGATGAGAAACAAGCTTTTAAAAAATCTGTTAAAGGAAAAAGGAAGTATTTTTAGGCAAACTGCTTAAATTACATGTTTGTTTATGTTCACACCTACAGTTACAAATCAACAATTAATCTAAACAGAAAACCTCTTTGATAGAATTTCAGATTGCAGAAGCCCATCTGTTCTGCTATTGCTATGGCTGTCATCTGCCAAAAGAACTGCTTTACAACAATAGTAGGAAAAAAGACCCCTTCCTCCCTCACAAAAAAAAACAACACAGCTACACACACATTCAGAGAAAAAAAGTCAACAAATCTCAGGAAAAYTCCAAAGAGCAATCTGGGGTGGGAAGGTGGCAGATGGGGGAAGAGAAAGGGACTGTTTTTTCTTAAATACAGAAAAAATGGATAATATAATGTTGAACAGATTGTTCGCTTGTAATATTCCTTAAACTGACAGGCTGAGGCCAACCTCCACACTGACAGGCTCACAACACTATTAAAGCGGACATGTTTTTTCAGACTAAATTTTTCCACACAACGCAAAAAACATCCTCATGAATCTGCAGGAATATAGTTTTGTAGACAGTGGTTTGAGTTTACATTACCTTTAAAGAGATTATAAATTATAATACTGATACATTAAAGAGGGGAAAGAAAAGGGCAGTAAGACACCTGGAATGCACATGAACGGGGACTCTCCGTAGGACTCCCAAAAGGTTATTGCRACCCCTTTATTAGGCCCATGGGAAGACGGGAAAAGATTTAACAACAGAAGGAAGGAATAAATGGGAGAAAAAGAGGCAGCGTTCTGCTGCAACATACATCAGACTGTGTGTCAGACCACAGAGCACCTTCCCTGTACTCCTCGTCCTTCAGTACTCGGAAGAGTTCCCATTCTCACCCGTTATCCTCCTGACACTCCCCTTCATCAGCTCTTCTCAGTACGGCTGCATACTGAACCAGAGAGCCTATGAGGAATGGGAATAAATATAGAAAAAGGTCTTATGCAAGAAAATTTCTTGCTAAGTGCATGCCCATAGGGTAGAAAGCGGGCACGTGCAAAGACGTCACATTCGCAGCACACCTCCATAGTGCCGCCTCAAGGTGCAACAGCAGCAGTCAAGGTTAAAAGTCCCAAGCAAAGTGTCTCAGACAGACAGCACTCAGCTTTCCCAGTCTGCATCTCCTCAGCTCTGTCTCCCCTATTTGTGTCCCCCCCCAGCTGAGATTTCAAAAATGTTGCCCGCTGGGTTCTTCCTGCCCTTTCCAGTCCTCCTTTGTTTCCCTTGCTCAGGCCTGACCACCTGCTGCCTGACATTAATACACAGCACTGCAATACGCTGAATGAAACACAGTCAAGTGGCAGCACTGAAGAATGTCCCAGCTGGCAGAACGGAGGACACAGTAACAGAGCAAAGACAGATCAGAAGGGCAGAAGGACAGCAGGTTTCTTACATCTTCTGTAGATACAGAACATAAATGTATATACATATATATCCATACACACACGCAAAGAAACGAGAACTGCAAACCACAACTTCTTCATAGCATATGTCACTACTAATCCATCTTACTTTGTCATATAATGCTTTTTTATCCATAAAAATGTAGCTAGCCCAGCATGCCACTTGACCTCTGACATTTTCCTTCTGTAAATATGTCCATTATTTCTGTATCTTAGAGAGCCAGGAACGGAGTCCAAACCTCAGAATTCTCCTTGCAGCTTTCTCCACTAGGCCGTATTATCCACAGTAAGTCATTAAGCACCAAAGAAAACAATACTTACCCTGAGTCTAACACATCCTCGGCGTGATCCTCTCATCATTTTGTCTTTTGACTGAAACAGGAAAAAAAAAATCACCAGATTAACAAATTTAGTAAGAATTGCAAGAGAAAGTTAGTTATTTAAGACAACTGAGAAAAGCATAAAGCAGTTTGTTATAATATTTTATTGACTGATTAAATGAAACCGATACYGTTACAACAGAGGTTAGCTCTGACACAAAAGAGAAAACACCACCACGGTATGAAAAAGTAATCCTTTAGAAAATAGGAATACAATATCACACTTCAAGAAGTTTTGTAGATACCTTGACGAAACAGTTAGAAGATTCGGTTCRCACCTTTATGAAAGCAAGAAGAGGTGAAGAAAAAAGGCACTCAATAGGGAATACTAAAAACTGGCAGAGTACTGATATTACATCCTCTTCCTTTCTCTCCCACTCTCATAAAAGTGGCCGTATAACAGAATCCAGCTGTGCAGCAACAATTGTACAAATGAAATTCTATCTCTGTCAGAAAGTTCCCCATTCCAAACAGACACAAATTTCATGTTCAGACATGTTTCTATGTCTACTCATGAGATAGAAAAGTTATGGTTATGTTATCTAAGTGATAAGATCCCAAATCAGAAAACAGGAGTCCTACTTAATCCTGTGCTTCATCCTGTAGACTAGCCCACCTCACAGCTAAATTCCTGAAGCTCTTCTTTAGTATCTCCATTTGAAGCAATGACAAGGAAATTCAAAATCAAGACAAATCAAAACAGGCAGGTCTAAACAGCCAATTCACTGCTAGCTTGAACTTGTCGTGTCTTAAACTTTTGGCTATGCCCAGCACTGACATGGGTAGATTTTGTAGGCAACATTTTGCCAGTGTCACAAGAGTTAAGGGGCAATACTGGCAAGCCCATGTAGCACACACACAAATCCTTTAAGATAAAGAAAAAAGAAAACATTTTGGGGAACTCTATAAATACTTAGTTTTCTGATAGCACTTAAAACATCTTCTGGTTTTCAGTGAACTCTCCCTTTCTTTTTTTTAAGTGAGAAATTCCATGCCTTTGCTCCAAGGGCAGTCCTGTTCTAGTATAACCCCTTCTTCCTTGCCATCCAAATATCCCAACTACATTCTTTCAGGTCATAAAAACATAACTACCGCTGTAGTTTGATGACCAAGTTCTCTTGCTGTCAGCTACTGAAATATCCTCTTCTTTCCAACAGTATCTTAACTCTTCCATCTAGACAACATACTGATGTGATTATGACCAACTTACTTTCACTTAAGCCATTAGGCAATGAAATCTTATTGATATCAGTGGGAAAAAAAAGACAGGAACCAGAACTATCAGACTTAGCTGCAACAAATTATTCGTCATCTGGCCGCTCATTTGAGAGAGAAAGCTACATGGAAAGCATGAAGTGTCACAGCAAGTCCTATTGACTAAAGATAAATTAAAAATATAAGAGTCAGAATTTCAAATCAAGTTAAGTTTTTGCTGATCTCTAATTCAGTCAATTCAGTCTAATTTGTCAAAGAGGTTTTTTTTTCTGAACATTCAAACCCATGAGAATTAACCTACTTGTTTTCATGTCAGTACAGGTTAGCATCAAACAGATTTAAAGACCATCCATAATATATTCTACAGATGTATAATTTCTTTGTAGATCTCCTAAATAAAAATGTCCACTTAAGAAAGATTTTTAAAGGTTTTTTTTTAAAGTACAAGAACAGAAAAGGATATAGAAATAAATTACTCTAATATTTTTCTATTTGAGATTATATATACCTTACACACACCTCACCGAAGTATACTTACACRTATATTTTTACAGTTACTGCCATAAAGAGATCTAGTTCCTAAAATGGGAGCGCACTACTAAGAGCTTACTCCTCCCTCTGGTGGTTTCAGGAAGAAATACTGCCATAATCTTGACATGAAAGTAGATTTCTGCACTGAGGATGCAACTCTGCAGCAGATAAAAGAAGCCCAGCGAGATTACTGTGCTCTGAGAGTCCTGATGACACGCTCCAGGCCCTCCCATATGCCAGGCAAAGCACTCCTTTAATCCCCGAGCACACTCACGGAACTAAATCAAACAAAAAGTGAAGGTAACAAAACATCAATTTGGTTTTGTCTGGTTTAAACCCCTGAACCGGCTAAGTGAGGGGAAGATGAGAACTAGTCCTACTGCAAGGGTAGGCAGAACCACACTGATTCAAATTATGCAGATTGACTATCATCTCAACTGCAAAAGATACTGTAAAAGCCTTAAGGGTTGCTTTTTCCCCCTTTTAACTGGATGGAARTTAAGTTTAAACATTACAATTCTTAATGTTCTTTAAAAAGATAAAGAGAAACTTGGCATAAGCGTGTCTCTTCCGGTAAAGCTGACTTTAAGACACAGAATCAGTTCTCAGCTTTCACACCGAACTTTAATTGGTTAATACTAATTATAATGAAGTGTTAAGTCTGTTCATTCCACCTAAGTGGAACACGGCACCTATCACCGTAGCAGCCGAGCTCCCRGTGCGCTAGAGCATGCGGCTGCCATCACTATCAGGGGTGTATTCTTTCATCAGAATATAGCAAAGCTTCCACARATTGCTGCAGGAGAGTACTTTAAAATATACCTCAGTCAACATTTTAGTCCCTTCCCCCCMAAAAAATACGATTTTATAAAAAATATAATTCAGACAGCTTCCCCTTAAAGCACTAAGTTTTACCCTGTGGCTGAAGGGGAAAGAATTGGACAATTTTATCTCTAGTCTCACAGTGCAAAGCATGGGTATCCAGAACGTCCTACACTTGGTCAAGCATTCTTGTCCAAGCAATGCCATCCTGCAATCGCTTTGAGGAACGGTTCCATTTCACTGAAAAAAATCTCATATAGCAGAAAGACATGTTGGAATGGCTATTTAAAAAGTCACATTTTCCTTTCTTTTTATATACAAAGTTTTAATATACAGCTATTTTTTTTCAGTGATCAGTTTCGTAGCTATACAAAATGACATTTTCAATATGCTTAAGACACAGTGTACTGATTTTGATGATAATGGACTTGAATAGGTTACAAGCGGACAACAAGAGATAAATTCTAGCTGAAGCTCAAATAAGATTTTGCAAAAATGAACAAAAATATACACTACCACTGTGCCAGGAATGTAGATATCTGCTGAAAAAGTGGCCTTTATTAGTTTCCTTTTTACATCCACAGAGCAAAGCTGATGGACTACCGAACTGATCTAATATAAGGCATTTCAGGAAACCTGCAACTTCTTAGAGAAATTCAAATAATGCATGGGTCTAGCAAAAAAAAACCCACCAACCTTCATCTTTAGAATTACTACTATTTCAAGAGTTTTAGCTACTGCATGGGAAGTTTCAGATCTCAATATAAAATCCAGCTGCTGTCTGCCTCCCCAAAAGTTCTCAGACTCAAGTTCCGCTACTAGAAGTGTACAGGACATGAAGAGGTACATTCCTGACTAATACAGTGTTGTCAAAGAAATCTCTAACAGAAGTACACAGATGAGCAAAACTGTTTAAGTCATTTATTTCCTTTTAGGGAGGAGGAACCTGGAACAGGCTCCATATATAAACAGTGGTTTTGCAGTTTAACTGCATCTATAGGAGAAGACTTGGTGGGACCAGTTTCTAGAACAGCTATGGTTCTGCTCCAAATGCTAAGGCAACCCTCATTTCTCAAAGAGAGATAAAACCTGACAAATTAAAAACTCAACATGCTGTTCCCAGCCCACCGCTCCTCCAGGTCACTTGCAAGGGACACACCGCTCTCAGAGGAGGGATCTGTTTGAGCATAGGGACAGCTGTAACAGCTATTTAATAGCCAGCTCTGAGCTGTCAGTGCTTACAGAAGCACTACAACTTCTTTAACCCCTTTAACCATTCTGGGTCAGGTGCAATTCACTGAGGGACAAGGGGGACTGTAACACCCCAAAGTTGCTTGGGATCTGAAGTCCTCTAACTGCAGGTCCTGAAACTGAAACCAAACAGGTGCTGTTGGTATAGCTGAAGCTTTGACTTCTGTGGATATAGTCACAAAGCTGGAACCAAAACACTATTRCAGATAATTGAGGATGCCACAGCGGCACCATTAATTCCTAAAGCGTGATCCATGGATGTAAGAAAGGTGGATTTCTTCCTAATAGCTTGACAGTGTGAGAGGTGGAAGAAACTCATGTTCAGTAGGAATACACCCACTATGTTCAGAAAAAGCAGACAGTGTAAACCCAACCCACCATTAAACAGCAAGTAGAAGCAAAATTTTTAAAAAGCATTCAGCTTCTTAAGTGTTCAGAGTCTCAATTACATTAAATCAGTAATTTGATTTCAGTGCAAGTTTATATTCGCATATGCACTGACTGACAAGAAAGAAGGCTGCAACAACTGGCTTCCTAGAAGCTATGCACAAATTCAGGTTTGCTTTTTGTAGGGTAAGTGCAGGCAATTAAAGTTAACAGTGAACACCATAGGAAAAGATGCCTTATACAGGCTGTAAAATTTTCTTCACAGAATAAAATTACTCTCTAAACTTTATCTTCCCAAAATTCAAATTTCTCATGTTCAGATTATGTGTTAGATCCCAAACGATGCACATTACTCTTCAGTCTCCATATCAGTGGTAGAAGAGCAAGCTCGTATTTCAAGGGATTCCATGTGCATAAACAACACTTACTATTCAGCATTTTGGTTTCTTCTTTAATCAGGTAAATTGCAGTATGTTGAGCAATTTCTAATTACTCTTTCATAGCAAGCACCTATATGTTGGTGCTTTTAGCTGTCTTGAAAGAGTAGTTATGCAAATCTGTGAAAGGCTGCCGTATAGTTTAAATAAGAGCAAAACCTGTGGCCGAACTGTAGCCATGTATCACGCAGAAGTTGCTCTTTATGGGGCCCATTTAACCCTGATAGATGCCACGTAAATCTGAAAAAGGCAACAATTAATGATTCCTGACATAGAGAAGCACTACACTGCTTCTAGAATCATATGAGAAATTAATATATGAGAGGCTTTAATCRGATCCAATGTAAAGTTGTGAAAGATACAGCACAATCATAGGACTCTCCTTCCACCTCTCCCTCAAGAAGCACAGCTACAGACTAAAAAGCCCATACTGGATACCTGATCATTATTTTGATCTTTTCAATTTWCTAAATACTGTCATTGCTATTAAAGCTCATACTGTATAATTTTAAAGTATTTTTTTAAAAAAGCTATATTCATTATATTGTCTCTCTCATCTGGTAATTCATGAGATCATTAGCCTCAGTTAGCTTAACCACTCCATTTGCAAACTGCATTGAGAAAAGATTTTGAAATACCTAGTTTTATACAAAGTTGTGACCTATCGCAAAAAAAGAACTTGATAGTCTGGATAGTCTGGACTTGATAGTCCAGATTGCTACTGATTTTATTTTGCACGTCATATTAATAAAAATATGCAGTAGATGAGATTTTGCAGACATAATTCTGCAAGCAAACTGATTTATTACTGATGCTCAAATTTAAACATCTGGAACTAAGTTTTTAGTATTTTAGATTTGCATAACTAAAATCTTTGGATCCACAAGTAGCACATGATCTGTACATTACTGATTCACCAAACAGTCCCATCTTGATCTGGATCCTATATGAGCACCCAACCACATCTGTCAAATTATTGGAGTGGACAACATGGCTGACCTTGGGAGGACCGATGACACTCAATTCGGACTGCTAGTACAAAATTAACCCATCAAATATTTTGAACAGATCTGAACAATGAGAGTGAGTTTATATCAGACCAGAAATGTCATAGACCTGCAGTGCAAAATGATGATCAAGTACTGAGAGCCCTAAAACCAGACCCATAGTCTAACTACCAAAGAGAACAGAATTAATTCAGCATTGCTGAAAGCAAGCACGCTTTGTCCCCAGGCACATGGTGGAGGAGATGTCACACAGAGATCACCTGTATTTGTTTCCAGGAAGTAAGAACTGCTCAATTATTTGAGTGAATATACCCCCCAGGAGGAAAATACAGTGCCAGGCATTGAATCCTAGTCATCAAGTTCTAAGAAAAATATCAGATTTTGAAAATACTATGTGTCTAAAGACATTGGCATCTATAAAACTGTAAGGGGTCTTACGTTACATACATAATTGTGGTAACAGCTTGGTGTATCATTTGCAGTTTGTTGGATTTATTTCCCTCCCATTTAAAAAATCTGGTCTAGGAAGGCAGGAAGGGTTAGTTAACATGCTGGCTTGCAGAATCCTACCTCATTTGTCATCTAAGTCCAACAAACGGAGAAATACCTCTTCTCCCCCTCCCATTCCCCTATCCTAAAGGGGATAAAGCCTAACTGTTTTTACATATGATGAGGTCATATGTACATATGATGAGTTCATATATGATGAGATCAGTGAGTTTTTACAAATGATGAAAAAATAGTTCAGAGTTAAAAGATATATGAATGCTTAAGAATACTTTCACATTGTAAAACTATATAATGTTTATCATTTTGCTTAGGAGACTTTTCTGTTTATAAAAAGAAATGGTGCACTGGTGCATTAAAGGATATACAAAGCAAGGCCATATTTCCACATTTTAAAAGAGCAGTATACACTAAATATCAAATATAAGGCAAGTATAAAACCAGATGTTCAGGGTGACAGGAAAAGAAAGATAAATTGGTTTTGGCCACTCTACAGTTTATGGTTTATTCTTAGAGCACCTCAACTGCTTCTTCCTCACAAATGGTTTCACATAGGTTTTGCTCCTGAAAGAGTTCAAGCAGCATGTTTYACAAAGTAGAGTTTGATGAAATGATTAACAGAAACAACAGAATATTTAAATACAGATTAAACAGATTAAATTAATCTGTTCTTTAGGAATGTATTGATGAGAGAWCCATAAAAGAATTGGAGGTTACCAAATTTTGTTTCAAGAATACACATTACAGAGTTGTCATATACAACAATTTTTTCTGTCAACCCTCATTCACTATACAAGGCTGCTATTTCAGTCTACAACAGTATGAGCAGTTCTCCTTTCAATATTGCCAGACATCAAAAATGCACGAAGGTTTTAAATATTTTATGGAAGTTATTTTATGGAATTTAAAAGAGGAAAAAAATGCACTAAGACCCAAAATTCACCTAATCTTCCAAATTAAAACAAACAAAAAAAGGAATCACTATCGCATGCAGACACTACAAACTCATTTAGGAAAACTGAAATTGCAGACTGACCTTCCTATCTACTGGCCCTGGTTTTAGCACTGTTTGCACAACTGTGCCAGTTCAGCTTTCAATTTATTATACAATTAAAATATTTATTTAAAAAGTACACTTAAAACAAGAATTTTAAAAAGGTTATTCTGATTTTCAACCTTGAGGGTGTCTCTGGATTATTTCTACAAGATTCTCAAGGGTAATCAAGGCTATAGTTGATGTGTATTTAAGCCAGCACTGCTGCCAGAAAACACAAACAAAAAGCAAATGCCATTCACCTCCCTCTTCCACCCTAGCCATTTCTTTGTCTTCATGCTATCTTCTATCCAATGCCAACACACATTTTAATACAGCCATGCAGAAAAACAAACTACAGAACAAATTCAACTGAAATAAATATATATATATATCAGCAGAAAGTTATTTTTCAGCTGGAACCCAGCTCAGGGAACAACTTCAAAACTCCAGTGCTAGCAGAAGACAGAAATGAGACACTTGGGAGACTTTTCTTTTAAATATTGTCATCTCCTGCCTAAAGCTATGTCCAATTACACCCCATAAAAAGTGTAATGCTTCAGTAGACTTTCATGCACTACATAGGAAGACATACCTCCAAGAGAAAATATTGGTGGGTCCACAAATCAAAGAATATTGGGGGGAAAAAAAAGACACTTATGAAACCATTGGTTGAACTGATTCCAAATGGCATGCAATAATTTACTTCATACTTTGCCCTTCCAAAAATAAAAAAACCAACAACACATAAACCCAACAACAACATAATCATTCACTTTAATTCAGGCAGGAGTAAGTAAAAGAAATACAATTGATATTACCTACAAAAATACCTAGACCTTGCAGAACTGAATTTGGATTTAAAAACTCTGGCAAGAAGAGAGACAGAAGAGATTTAAGCGACAATATCAATGGAACTGCATGCAAATTATACCATTTGCTGCTATCAAACAATCATTTATTAGAACAAAAGCAGGTAAGACAATGTTTGAACTATTAGTCCAGGTTTTACTCTCTGGAATATATTCATAAGTAAATATAAATAAATGTAATTACAAGTAAATTTGAAGATTTTTTTTTCTCTTTCATAATAGAAATTTTACAAGCATAAACTGCAGAAGAAGAAAGGAACAAAAAGCAAACATGTTGGCATTGTAAAAAAATTGTAAAACTGTTTGGAAGCGCGTGTGAGAAACATTTGCATTCATACTTCCAAGTAGTAGTACTAGCATTCACTGCAATACAACAAAGTATAGAGGAAGAAAGATACAAATTAAAACACAAATAAGTGAATATTACATTCTATTTTTTTCTTTGACTCAGACAATGTAAAACTTTTGCCTTGCTTCTTGAAAGCTGTTATCATGTCAGAAAAGCAAACTTAATTCATTTGCTTCTGATGCATGTATTCAACACACATTTAGGTTAACATTTAGTCAGTTTACCAAAAGACAAAGCACACTAATTTAGGGGCTATTTCCACAAGCCCAGTACTATTCTGCACTAACTCTGTTTGGATGTTTATTCCACATCAAGGGTACTTTTGTGCAGTCTGTTTTAAGCTACTTCCCAAGAAGACTAAACAGAACAGTACAAGGACACACCTATGAACAGATGTACTTTTCTGGATCCAGCTCTGATGGAAAATTCAGCTGCAAGAAAAGTTACTACCCTGCCATTTCGCACAGCCCCTCTGTCAAAAGTTAATGCTCATTGGACCTACTGGAGAAAGTGTTTCCTGCATGAGCATCATTTTGGATTGAAATGGGCTARGGAGTCTGCAAGAGGTGATGAACAGGTAAGAGCAGATGAGTGAACCGTAATTTCTTCCATCAGCAAAATTGTTTCCAGATTGCGTATCTATACAGCCAGCTAGAATCTCACCCTACCCCACCCATGCATTACACTCATGGAGAAGAGCCAGTTTCGGGCTCAAAATCATATGGATACATGAGCAGAGTCATACTGTAACACAACTGTGTTGCTTCAGACTGAAACTGGCTCAGAGGGAACAGAGCTCATGACTGTCTATATCCAATCACATAGATGAGACTTGATTTGACAATACAAGTATACATATGCAGAATCATAGGAGAAAGCTGTAACAGGCCATTTCCCCACAGACATGATGCCCCCAAACCTGCTAACGTTCCACATTAAAGTTGCTTATTTACCACAGTCTTATAAACTACACTTCTGGAATTATTACTCTAAAGCTAAAGGTAGAGCTGAAAGAAACAGCATCCCACTGATATTAGTACTTGTGAGACATGTGGTCAACTGGGACTTGATCTGAATTCTCTCTCATACCCACAGTCCAGCTGACCATGCAGCCCTACGAGTGACTATGCCAGCACACAGGAAGAAGCGTGTATGCAGCAGGACCAGTTCTTTTGGCAGCTAGTCTTTGAATAGCTTAAATTCAACATGATACACACCCTTACCTACAAAAATGAATTCAAGTATCTAGAAAATGGCATAAGTACTTGACAGAAGTATGTGCAGAAAAGATAGCACRTGGATAAAGAAAGCATTCTAAAGTAAATGTTAACTGTAGGGTGTTGTTAGTGGTAAAGGCACACAGACTAGAGGAGGCGATTTGATTTCTTGACCTAAAGTTGAATTTCTAGGACAGGTAGTTACAAAAAGAGTTTTTAAAATTATGAACTAAAAGTTTGCATAATAACACAGAACATAATAAATCGTACAGAGTAAAAGTGTAAAGCATATGCAGGGATACATAATCACAGGAAAGAATGAAAATTAAGAACTGACTGATTAAACAGGTGAAGATCGCTGAATGAAAGTCACTGCAATGATCAGAATGTTTATTGCATGCACATTCAGTAAATATCAGCACAGATTTCTATTTCTGTAACTGAGCAATTAATGTCTTTGCACCTTGGACCTTTACTTACATTATACYGACTAATTCATCTCAGCCAAACAGCTGACATTTGAACAGCCATTAAAAAGGAACTATAAAAGCACTTYTTCTTCTCCACTCACATTCTGGGTGGGGTAAAGCAAGGATTTTAAGTGTACATGAACTAAATTTGGTCTAGAGTCCTTAACTTGTTTATGTAGAGTCTTATAAACTTCGAGGGCTGGAGGTCAAAGCTCTTTCCTAGTAGAGCTGGAAATACAGATTTAGAAAAAAAGTTTTATATATAGTGCTTCTGTATGCATATACCTTCTCAGACAATGAAGAGGAAGTCATGAATGTCGCCCCACGGTACCCCAACTTATGTTATTCGCCATAAATCTCTTATCATTTGTTTACTACAGGTAAAATTTGTCAGTGTTTTATCCAAACTGGCACAGTGACAGTAACTGCTCCATGCCTGCTTATCCGTGCGTGCATGCAGTTCTGCCAGTTAGGCTTCTAATTTTAAGGCATATGCTTGGGGAAAAAAAAGAAGTTGTACTGCTAAAATATTTATAATTTAACTTGTATTTTATATACAAAGCCAAACGAGCTAGCAAGTCAGTATCCATCAGCAGTTAAGCAGCGCGTCAAGATGTCCTGGCAGCTTAACGTACTTTCAAAGTCCGCCTTTGAAAGTAGGAASGGGTCAGCAGAAACAGGAAAGTAAATCTCAAATTGGGAAACAACCTGCTGCTTAGGCAGCGGGCGCGGGCTGCACGGCGGCAGCGTTTCTGTGCCAGGAGAGAGCGCAGCTCCTCGCAGAGCTGCCCGCAGCGAGCCTCCGGCGAGGGAGGGAGGGAGGGAGGCAGCCGCCCAGCCCCGGCGCGGCCAAACCAGGGTCCCGCCGGATAGCGAGGGGGACACGGGGGCAGCGGGACGCAGGAGCCCGAGGCCACGGCCCAGGCACGACCGAGCAAGGCCCCGCACGCAGCGGCCAGGGCGGCCGTGAGGGAACCGGCCGTGAGGGAACCAGCCGCGAGGGCGCAACGGCCGCTCCCGCCCAACGACCCCGCCCCGGGGACGCCCCCTCCCCCCCAGCGCCGGGCGCCAACAATAACAGCGCCGCTCGCCCCCAACGATAAATCTCCCAGCGCGGCCACCCCATTGGCTGCTCCCGCCGCCTCCTCCTTCCCCATTGGCCGCCCGAGGGCTCACACCGCCCCACGTCCCCTCCCCACCCCCACCCCCACCCTGCGCCTCAGCCGGGCTCCCGGCTCCTCGCCCGCCCGGCCCGCCGCTGCCCCTCACCGTGTAGTAGGAGAGGAGCCCGGCGTTGTAGTCCAGCACGAACCAGCGGTACTGCCAGCCCTTCATGACATTGGTCCATTTGCTCAGCGGGCCCTCCATGATAGACGCCATCTTAGGCACCGAACCGGCACCGCCACACACGCCCGCCCGTTCTGTGAGGGGAGACGGGGAGAGACACGGCGGCGGCGGCCAGGAGGGAAGGGGGCGGGGCACGCAGCGAGGGGGGCGGGGCCAGGAGCCACACTTCCCCGAAGGGCGTGGTTTGCGCGCGCAGCGGGACCAGAGCAGCGGCGAGGCGGGGGAGCCCAACGGCCGGCGGGGAGGCGGGGCTTAGGGGGCAACGGACAGGCGGGCGGGGGCGAGGCGCTGCCGCGCGTCGTGAGGCGAGCGGGGCTGAGGGGAGGCGCAGGGGTCGAGCCCGTGGGTGCCGGCGGGGGGAGCCTGGCCCTGAGGCGGCGGGACTCCCCTCACGGTCACCTCGCGGCTCAGGGGAGGCAGGGGGGCAGGACATGCTGGTGCCCGAGTGTGTGAGGGAGCAACATCCTGTCAGCTAAAACACTCTGGCGCCTCTTCGCCTCTTCGTTTCCCTCGCTGTTGTGCTTAACCCGGTGTCTCTCCTTTGTTTGCCTGTCCAGAGCTCCTCTCGGGTTTGCCAAGCCAGTCCCAGGGCCCTGGTCCCTCTCTCGAAGGAGCTACATGGCTGGGGTCCAGGGTGCATAAAAGAACATGCAGAACCTGAGATGGAAATTGCTGTCTTCTCTTGCACTGGAGTAACCTTTTAAGGCTAAAGCTTATTTAAATAGGACCCAGCTTTCCTGTGGACAGATCCAAGAATGTGGAATGAATTCCCCAGGAGCAATGGACAATCATAAATCTCTTGCTCCAGTGCAAGGCATGTTCTTTGGCGCTGGTCTGCTCTAACATAAACAGTAACTTCAGTTATATTGTAACACAAAAACTTCAAAGGACCAACAGAGATACTGGTTCCCCCCTAGGGACAGACAATATAGCTGCACAAATGGTGCTTTTTTCTATTAAGTTTGTATTTATTGCACAAATGTTACAATATTCATAGGATTTCTTTTTTCTTGTTTCTTTCAACCAGATTTTAAGACAGCTTTTTGTTTTTCTGATTTCGATATAAAAAGCCCTTCATTGTAGGGCTGAATTGGTTCTAGTGTCTTACAACAATGCAGGTTAGATTCGTACCAAATTAACTATTTTTTACAGAAAAATCACCCCAGTTTCCCCTTTTGTGAAAGAATCAGTCCAAGGCAGGGCTTGTATGCTTGATTTTACAAAATAATAAATATTTCCTATTTCTAATTTATCCTCCTATTTCACATGTCACATTGCTTACTAGCTTGTTACAAAGTGGCATTTAAAGTGTTGGCTTTATAATACCCCTTGGAGTCACCCGGTGGTGCGTTTGTGCATGATGTTACCAGTTCAGTCTAGCTAATGTACAATTCAGTCTTGAAACCTGGCTTGTGAATTTTGATAACATTCTTTTACAAGCTGTATATGACCTCAGTAGCCTGTTTTCTTCTTTAGTTTCGCTGACCTAAATAAAGCACTGCTGCCTAGAGATTATACCCAGGCAAGCAAAACAAAAAACATCAGATGGTGCCAGAATATTACTAGCACTACCATTTAAAGCATTAGTTGGATTGGAGCTTTATTATCTCAGATCACCACTTTCACTGTATTATACCACAAGAATTGAAGCTGTCCAAAGAGCTTCACAAAAAATCTCCCAGTTTAACTGTGAAAGGGCTATCCATAAGCAGGGCATTCTCAATGAGAAATTCACAGCAGAAGAACTTTCTGTGTACCTTGGTTTGCCAGAGGCGGAGTTTGTTGCACTTCAGTGTGCATTTTTTCGTTCTTTGTTCTCTTTGACTTTGTTGAGGGGAAATGTGCCAAAGACTTGTCTCTGCTAGAAAAAGACATACATTTTAGCTAGCTCAGTTTAACTAAGCCTTGATGACTCTAGAGTAGATGGAGCAGCTGTGTTAACCAATGTTAAAGGTGAATTCCTCTCCAGACTTCTTTTAAAAATATAGTGTCGATGTTTTCTTTAGGTGATTTAGCAGAGATTAGAGAATCATTGTTTAAAAAAAAATACAAATTGAAATAACAGGCTATAATTTCATGGGCATTTATCAGCATTCAAGAGGCAGTATCTCATAGTTTTATGTACTTTCTTCACATGCCATGATGATGTGTCTTTTGTGTATATCAGATTACTTCAGTACGTATTGAGCATTTTTTGTGAGGGTATTGCTGACGAGATTAGACTTAATTAGCTATGTCTTTCCAATAAAGATTCTAGGTGCCCATTATAATTGTTTTAAAGATCAATGCAAACATTTTAGTTAATTAAAAAAAAAAAATCAACAAACTGAAATTAGCCACAGCTGTGATATAACCTGTCTTTATGTACTTTGTATATTACATCATCATCACCAATTTTGCATAAAAAATTATTTGGAATAGGAGTTAGTAAGTTACTTCCTATTTTGTTTGCTTTGTAATGTTCCTTTTGTATCCAATTTGGAACAATTATAAAGAGCTGTTGTTTTCTACAGTTATGAAAGTTTTATTGTGATGTTCTCCATATTTTACAAAATTGAAATTAGACTAGTGTGTCGCCCTCTTTAACATTAAGTAGGGCACTTACTGTCATCTAAGAGAATTATGTACTATAAGGATCAACAGAACTGGGTGGAAAGCAGCAGCTGTTACCTTGTGCTGCCTTTGTTTTATGCACTGTTCCTTTCATTGAAAATCTTGCCCAGCATCACTGTCTTGCCGCGCAGAGGCCTCAACTAAATTATGTTGCTACAGTGTCCCGCAGGATCACAGCCACACACAGATTTCCTGACCAGCCGCATCATTTATCCCGTAGAGCGGCCTCTGGAGTGTTCAGACTGTCCCAGCGGGAATGTAGGGGGAAACCTCAGATACGCCCAATCCTTCCTGTGTTTTCCAGGACATTCCAACTTGCACCCTACTTTTTTCATGTCTTTTCTTTCCCCTTGTCCAAGCTTGCCAGTAAGTTGCATCTGTTGTTTGGCCACTACAGTCTAATTTTGTATGGTTTCTGGCCAAGAGAAAGGCATGCCCATTTAGAATAAATACTGGAGAGGGACCAATGTTGGGGAGACTGAGAATAAAGAATATACTGAAGGAAAGACTGATCTTTTAGAGGAAAATACTCCTGAAATTATAACCGAACTAACCTTGAAGAACCTCAGTGATGAAGTTGTGTGGCTTGTGGGTTTTCTTAAGGGTGTCAGAGAGTGTGACTGGCAACAGTGAAAGTAGCTTTAGCTTCTGGGAACAGCTGCATTTGCCTGGGGTGCTGGAGAACATAAGGAAGCCATCTGAGGACTGAACAAATGATATTATGTTCCCTTCCGCCCCCTCCCCCCATCAAAAATGGGCTAACAGTTTCATTTTGTGTTTCTTATCCTATCAGGTCATTGTGTCAACTACTGATGATGTAATCATCATAATTAAGAAATTATGTTTTAGCCTGTTAGTGGATGATTCTTTTTCTGCTTGTTGATAGCAAGTAATGATGTCTTTCATTTGTACCATCAGGAAAAAATCTCCATCTGATTTCTTATGGGTAACAAATGCACTAATAAATCAAGATCAAATAGAAGATGAAGCCTTCTGTGTCTTCTTCAGTCTCCTCCTGCTGTCCTGTAAAGAAGATATTTTCTAGTCCATCTATGCATATGCCGAATACACTAAGAAGAGAAACATTAGGCAGAGCCTAAACATTTCTTATTTTATTTCTTCAGAATTAAGTTTGTTTTAGGGGTTTGTGGAGAGGAGGATAGATGAGAGAGAATCACCTTTACCATACAAGCAATCATCCTTAAGAGAGGAGAATGAAATCAAGTGTATTATAAGTAGATTTTCTCACTGGATTTATTATACTGTTACTTTTTAAAAAAGAATATTTATACTAATCAGCACTTAAAACAGCAAGAAGACAGTGATGGGTTCTCCATCTTTTCAAGGCAAACAAATAATTCTATCTTGGGCCTTTTTTTCCCCAGTGTTTATTCCTGTATGTTCCCAGCAAATCAAAGCTATCAGCAATACATTTTTCCAGTCCTGCCCATTTTCTTGTTTTTTCTCTGATCTTAATGAATTGTCATACCTTCCTCTAGGTCAGGGATGGGGAACCTTGCTGAGAGCTACTCAGAGCCTTCCGACTCTTTTCAATGATTCCTTATTAGCATACACTTCTGTGCAGTAATAGCACAGAAGAAATCAAATTACCACTGGTTACATGGAATTAAATTCCTCAGGCCACAGAATCCTTGTTCTAGTTCTGCTTAGGGCTCATAGCTTTGTCTGGGCTAGGCTACTCAAGAGAAAGGACTTTACTTTCAGGAAAGCATCATAAAGATCTGAGTTTTCTGATCTCTTACTGTTGTCCAGATTCTCTTCTCTTCACGGGATGTTTAGAACTGCACTGGGGAGTATTATGATACTGGAGCTGTTTCACGAATGCACATGGAAGTGTTCAGCCAAAATATGGTACCATTTAAGAAAAGACTGATGAATCTCTCTTGTATTTAAGACAGCGGCAAAGATGAAGTGAATCTTCTGAGATTTCTGTAATCTTTAGTTATTTAATCCTGTTTACTAGTGCTGTATGTCTGGAGGAATGATCCTGCAAAACGGCAGCTGACTCACCTATCAGGCACCAATATGCTACAGGACTAGGAAAAGTTTGTCAGATGTTGCAGTATGTGTTAAAAACAGAGTGTGATGATATTCAGTTAAACAAATTGAGTGACTCGCTCACTGACCAAACCCTATTACAGCCTCCATAGGGAAGCACATTTTAAGGGCATTATAAATTTGACTAGCTGTATAACAATAAAATAACTTTAATTTTTGTTATGGTTTCATAAAAAAAGGAATGCAGATTACAGTATGCAGTTTTGCAGGACACTGACATAATGACACACTGTCAGGGAGTTGCAAGAAATGTAAACTGATATACATTTTAGGGCTCAACATTTCTACCAGAATTACATTTCTTAGCTTGGTGAGGGGCTTTGGCATTTAGGAATGCAGGTATCTTGTGTACGTCTTTCACAGAGGAATGGGCAGAGGACTCCCCCCACATCCCTTACCTGTCACACTTGAGATCTTTCAGTGTTCAGAGATGGAGGCATTAACAACAATACAAACATAACAGGGAAAGTATTTTCTAACAAAATTTGTAACTTAAATATATTGTAAATCTAGTCCAAAAGAATTAAAAGATTTGCGTAGCCTTTATACTGAAGAAACAGCTGGAGATATATCTAGCAATTAGAAAAATGCTGGATTGAATTTTGCAGGGTAATCTTATTAGTAGTATGGTATTACTATAAAACCCACAACAAATCATAATCTAGTCTTTAGAACAACAGGCCTGATATCTTTGCCGAGTACAAGAGTTTAGAGTTCCCAGTGTGCTGAATCACATTTTATACTCCTAATGCACTGCTTAGATGGGTAACATCTCTTCATTTGATTTAAGCATCTTCTCATCTTGTGGGCAGAATTTATTTAAAATTTAATGTAGAAGTCCATGCTATTTTCTCAACCACAAATAAGGGTTTGATTTCTGCTTTAGTCTCCACAGAGACTTTGAAAAGATATAGAGGAATGCTGCTCGACTGGAATGTTTACTTCACTGCAGCGTGGTACATGGCCCGCTGGTACAAAAAAGGCAAATAAGCATAGTCTCTTTCTCTAAGCTTTCACACCATCACCTCTTTTTATAATGTTTGGCCTATTAACATGTTTCAAGTAAGATTACTTGCTCCTTGCAGTCAAATCATTTCGTAAATATGCAGGAGATGCATTGTCTTCTCACAAAATTTACACTGTTTACAGAAGAGTTTGCTGCGAAGCAATTTTACCGAGGGAAAACGGTAAGAATTGATTTGATATTTTAAAGCGTATTGTCTCTAATCATAAGCATCATATGCTATGTTTATTTTCAGGAAGGAGTGTTTCTTTTTTTTATACATTAAATTTATTCTGCTATTAATAGATTCTGCAATATCATTGTCTTTAAAGCTAGTGTGTATACATATACAAGTAGGTTCCAAAATATATGTATATTATTAGGCCGTTGTGGACAGTATCCAGGCTTTATGGTTCAAAGTCTTACTAAAATTTGGAGGAAAAAAATCTTTTCTCCTCTCTTTTTTTGTCCAGGTAAATAGCAATAATGTATTAGACTTGAGCATATATCTGGCTATGGTAATAAAGACATTGCAAGTACCAGCTGAGAAATCAAAAGAGATGAAAAGGACAATAAAGGTAAACTCAGGAGCACCTAGAGCTGAACAGTCAAACATAAAACACAAGTATATAGAACGAGCATTCTTCTGTGGGTGCTTCTTTTATTAATTTGATTCCATAGTTAACAGTATTAAAGAGATATCTGTTAAAATTAAGCTTCAGTAGCGTCAATTCAAAATCAGTTCCTGGTTCCTTCTGCATTTCATATCTGGATTTAAGGCCAAATCATTTTGTTCAGATCTAGAATCACTCCCAGTGATTTGTACATAGGAAGGGCCTTGTAATCCCTCATCTAATACTACCCTGCTTGGGGATGCCAGGGAGATCTTTCTTTAGAGTTACTGTTTCTTGCACAAGGATTGGAGACAAAGGTAGCAAGGTTTATCCTACCAGAAAATGGGAGAAGGCTTTTTCTTCCCTTCTGAGAATGAAAATAATCATTTTTGATGACCACTTAAAAGATTTACTTCCTCCTTGTGATGGAAGCAAAAATGCAGAAATGATTTTTTTTATCCTCCTCAACTCTTTTTCTCTCCCTTCCATGAGAAAGGGAGAAAGAAGAAGAGAATTGATTTAGAAGAAGAAAAATAAGTAGCCACCAGAATTTGCATAATAAACTCAGATTGCTCCCCAAAAATCATGACATGCACTTGAACCTCAAATTCAGAGAACAGTTGGGTGTTTTGCTATTTTGACAGCTCTCAGGAGCTGTCAGGAGACTCTTCTGCCTGTCTGAACTACTGGACCTGTGTGTACAACCCAGCCACATCTGATCCCCCAGATGAGGTGACACTTAGGTTCACAGCAGCATCTCCTGCAGCTTCATCAGCTTGATTTCAGCAGGAAGGAAATTCAGGTTCAGAGACCGGGAGAAAGCCCTAGCCCACTCTGGCTAGGTTTTCAGTTTAAGCAGTATGAGGACAAAAACCTGGGACATGCTATAGTGCACGTTCACCAGCTGTCTAGACTAAACCAACTGCTCACATCGATTAAACAACTCTGGCTCAGGTAATTTCTGAGCTACAAATCACTGGAGGCTTGGAAGGTACACCAGGGCAGTATCACTGCATGCTTAGCTGCTCCTACTGTCTTCCGTAGCTCCCACCTATTGCCACTGCTGGAGACAGGACACTGGGCTATTCAGACCTTTGCTTTGAGCCACTGCCTCTATTCTTATATTATATTCTTATTTTTATGAGTTAACTAAGGAACCTAAGCTATCATTAACCCTTCCAAGGAGTTTCTTCTTCCAGTAAAAGAGTAGAATTTCTCTGGGGATCTTTAATGCTATTATAGCCTAATTTTACTTTTTTATGGTAGAACCTTATTTTGCACAATTTCTAACATTCACAGTTTCACTGACTCACTGAAGCTGAAGGTGCTCAGAGCGGCTGAAATAAGTCCACATGTCACAGACTTAAACAAAGAGAGTCTTGCTCAGCTCATAGGCAGCAGCACCTATAGAGGAGATGTGGCAGCTCTGTTCCTCAGTTTGTAAGCCAAGAACTCGATGAAAATCCAGGCCTTGTTGCATCAGTTCACTTCCAAGTTTCAAAAGTTCAGTCTGTTCTATTTGTACTTCCCAGGGCCCCAATAAACTGTCTGATTTGAACAGTAACTGCTAAGTAACTTCTGAGCAAATGCTACAATAACATTAATGTTAAAATCTTTAAATGCTCCTGGGGTTAACTGAATTCTCTGGACAATTGTCAGAAAATGAAGAGTTATATCATTTGCTTTCCATTCCCCAAGAAAGTTAATTTCTGAAAATAAATTTGTGAGGAATATACTAACAAGCAAATCTAACTATAATAATAATAATAATAGTAATGAGTATTTAATTTCCATTAGAATAAGATTAAGTTGGTAATATTTAGTACTTCATAGTTTCTTAAAGTTTTGTATTTACTTGAGGTATACAAAATAAAAAAAAATATATATATACTTTTATTTACTGATGAAGTTTGCAATACAATTTTTAAATCAGCAGCACTAACTCTTTTGAAATAAGATATCAGCAAAAAAAGACATGAGTTTAATTGGGTGTTTCTAGTTCAGACCGAACAGGCCAAAAGTTGTTCAGACTTGTGCATTCCATTGGTGTTGATGTGGTTACATGCATGTAATCAAAGGGAAAATTTAACTCATTGACTTAAAGATTAAAGCATGTAAATAGCCAAAGTTAGGCTCTGGTATTCATATAGCATAAGAAAAGAGGAGGATCTAAGCTTTTCATTAGTATTGTACTCTTTCTGGTTTATGCTGACCTAGTTCTAATTATGCTGTTTCTAGTAAACCAGCTAGAAAAAAGATGTAGTTCTTCTGAACACAGCTAAATCAATAGCAACTGGACTGTTTGTCTTATGAGTCTTACAGATTTTTGATGTCTGTCAACATTGATTTACATATCTGACAATTTTAAATTAAACAAAATCATACCCACAGTTTTCTTATTCAAATATCATTTACATATTGATAACATTAAACTGTTCTGTCTGTAAAATGTTATGTCCATTTAGCTTTACGCTTTTGGATGGGAATTTAAGATTTAAAATAATCTGTTAAATATCAGGTGGTGTCTCATAGATTTAATTGCAACTGTGTCTCTGCACTAAATTTACTCATTGTACTGAATTTCTAGAACAAGAGGAGGAAAATCTTCTTGTAGGTTGTAGACCGGCCTTATACCCTGCATATTTGTCTTTGCTATAGAGTTAACTCAACTGGTAATTCCAGTGCTGTTTTAGCTTGAATCCCGTATATCTCTAAATCCTTAATTCTAGCACAGTAGCATTTTAAGGATTTCTGGGGATAATCAGTACAAAATCAGTTGATGCAGGGACTCTGAAGCACGGGTAACAGCTTGCAGCGTAGCTGATCTTAGTAGCTGCCTCAGGCGATGGCTGTCATTTCTGTCCCCTGTAGCAATATATACACATTCTGTAGAACAAACGCACGAACAGTCTAATACTGTTAGGAAATGTTAGGCTTTTTTAATGCAGAGAGAAACTCTGCAGCTTGCAATATGCTGTTATGTGGGTTTTTTGAATGTACTGTGCAGTGTACACTGGCCAGGATTCCTGAGGTTCAGCAATTCGGACAAATAGGTACAGTTTTGGAGGGGATAGATAGATAAATAGACAGATACATGCATAGATAGATGTGTGTGTGTCCTCAGAAAAAAAACCCAGATGGAAAAAATGGCATATCTGGGAAAACCGAGACATATGGTAGCTTTAACTCAAGTTTACTTTACAGCGAAGACATTGCCTAAGACGTACTAATGCCTGCAGGAGCAATGTCTCCGCTTACACAAGCAGTGAACCGAGAGGCTTTGGCAGAGGGTCCTAGGGAGAACCTAGAAAGTATTACAGGCTGGGGAGAGCTTTCTGACAGCTGTTCCTGTATCACATGGTTTAAATGGGAAATCAGTAGACTTCATATTCCAGTCATTTAAAATTACTTATTTGTACTTCAGGCCTGACAACCAAAGCATAAATTAAAGAGAATTTTGGTTTCTGAACCTTCGGGGTTCACTTACATCACATTTTCAAGCTTTTTTGGCAACCTCAAAGACCAGAAAGGTCCTGTATTTTGTTGCTTTTTTGTTTTCTTTTTGATTAAAGCTCAAATAACCCATGCAAGCGCTTAATTCCAGAGGCTGGAGCTTTATTAAAAAAAAAAAAAAATTGGAAAAAATACGATAACATCTTGATTCCGATTCATGTCTCTTAGAGGAATTTGTTTTCTAGAGCACACCAGATTGGAAAAGAATAAGTAGAATGGTAAAAAATGAGAGAAAAGCATCTTCCAAGCATATTGGCCATGTTCATCTGAAGAGGGACAAAGAAAACTTTTATCCCACTTAACTTTTACTGTTGGATGGCATTTGGAGTGGCCTCCTGTGTTTGGCAGCTCATCTTTGAGCCATCTGTTTCAAATTATGCATGCTCAGAGGGCACATTGCATCCAGGGATACAGTTCCCCAGAACACAAGAAATTTGAACTGGATTTGCAGTCTAGTGATCTGTAAACGTGGATGTGCAATCATACGTTCAAATAAACTCTGTTTATTTTGGAGAAATTGAAGCATTCATACAACCGGAGAAACTTGAGAAAGGGTATCAGTGGAGAGCCTTAGGCCATATTCACTGTCCTGTATCCCTTGCACAGTGCTCAGGCAGCGCAAAATAAGATAAACCACCCAATTTTCCCTGCTAGGAAATTTCTATTTTAGATAGGAAAATTCTTAATGGACTAAGATGATACAGTAACCAGTTTTACACACCATCTTAACAGTGGATTAAAAGGACTGTCGGGCAGAGAAACTGCAGTTTGGCTCCTTCGGTTAATGAATCATCCCCAACCCCGTCACAGTGCTAGGGATGAACTGAGTAGTGAATCAGGAGGCTGCAACCATCTCTCCGAGAGCCTCTGTTATGCAAGTACATCTTGGCCAGCAAAGAGGATTTGATCCATAAACTTTAATGGTGCATTAGGTAAATATTGTATTATTCATGACATACTGGTGGCACTTACCTTTTTCATGTGTTATCTACTTTGACCTTTTTTTTTTTAGAAGATACTGCTTGTTCCACCCCTCCCTATCCTTCCTTTTCCCAGAACGCTGACTCAATTCCTTTTACTCTTTCAGTCAGCTAGCAGTTTTAGGCATTTCCTTGTCCACTTTTCAGTGGAACATGTAACTTCCCTCTCATCAGCAACATGCGGCTCTGTTGCAATTGTTGAATAACAACATGCTAGCTGGAGATGGAACAGATTTCTTTGCAAGCAGTAGATACTCACACAAGACCATAATCCTCTTCTCTTCATGGAATACAGTGAAATTGTGGGACTTCAGTAACACTTGTGTATGTGAAAAGAAAATTTGGTTCACATAATGCAGTGATGATGGAAGTGGTAAATTTAGAACCAGCCAGGAGACTTAGGGGTTAAATGTAATTGTCATATGTTCTCTTGCTAGATGATTATATTTCCTTTTTATAGGATTTCGTGTTAGCCAAAACCCCAGATTGTTTGCATTATCAGCAAAGTCTGATAGTCTGATCCCTCTAGTAATGAGGATCAGACTTAAGTAATACAGTTTATAATAAATTGTGAACAGAACCTTGAGCAAATGGTAGATCTGATTCAGTGGGATATGCAGGAAGAGTCTAATTCTGACATCAGGCTGAGTGGGGTGCTTGAAAATATTTCATACTGTTAGAAGTAACAGATGTTGTTCATTTAATCAAACAATTGTATATGTGCAATTAATGCATCTATATATATATTATATATAAAAATATATTACAAAATGTAATTGCATCTGCTTGTTTGAACAGTTCTGATCAAAAATTGCTTACTATATACTATATATATATATATATATAAGAAAAAATATATAGTGTCCCACTTTAGATATACTTATATTACATTGCTTACTAAGGTATTAAGTTGTGTTACTTTTTAAATTAGCAGTCCCAAAAGAGTTACAGGAATTATGAACATTATTCAGCAATATTACCAAATCCAGGTACCTAAAAAAAAAAAAAAAAAAAAGCTTTTTCAGAGGTTGGTTCTGTGTGACAATGTTGGTAACTCAGTTAATCTTTGATATAAACCTGTAAATGCATGTCTCAATCCTATACTGCTCAGATATCATACCCATAGATTTTTAAACTGTGACTGTAGCAGCACCATATACTGGAGGAAGGGATTTGAAATAATCAGAATTAGATATTATGTTGACTGTTTTTTAATAAATTAGGTTTGAATACAATAAACTATGTGATATCATCCAGGCCTGTCACAAACCTCTGCTGTTTAGAGCTAACAGACATCTTGCTCAGCTCAGAATCCCAACTAGAAAGAAAAGAGAATGAAAAGCCAGTATAAACAGAAGTCTATATTTATAAATACAATAGTATATTTTTCTTGACCTTGATCTCGGCCAGCTACATGCGTGTGTTTATGCTGTATAGTTTGCATTTTTAGGCAGTAACTTGTACCACCTAACTAATGGATCTATTCTGTAGCCCTGTGCAGGAAACCCACAGCTAATTTCTAGCCTTGGACTTATTCCCTACTTGGAGAATTGGAAATAAAGTAACTTATCAATATATTAATTTTACAGTTAACTAAATAGCCCCACTGATGATTTCCAAATGTTTTTCTCTTGCTCATCTATATATATGTAATTTACCATCATCTAAAGCTAGCAAAAGGAAAGGGACAGAAGTTCATTAAATAATTTTTTCTAAGTATTTCCCTAACTGAACTCACCAGATTAAACTCGATTTAAACAGGAACAAATTATGTCTCTCCAGTAAACAGGAAGAGACTGACAATCAAGCGTGTTTAAGTTTTGAATGTAATTTGAATCTCTTTTGAGTCATGGATATTCTTTTAGGAAGAGCACATCCCCTGTTTCTGCAAAACTTATCCAGCTATCTGAACTCATCTAGCTTATCTGGCTTCCTCCTCTGTCTTATCCTGAAAACCTTGATGCTTTCTTCCCCTGGACTTCAGTGTTCTTGTCATTTTTATACATCATGTCCTGTTTGTCTTAGGAGCACTTCAGGTGTTTTGTCTTAAAGAACATATCCTGTCACGTTTAAACAAATCAAACTGATATGGAAATCTGAAAATCTGGCTGGTTTGATACTTGTACATCCTTTTCAGAGTCTGGGTAATCTAATGAAGATATCTATACAGAGATATATCGAGACATTCTTCAGTTGCTTCTTAGATTTGTGTCTCTCATTTAAATTAATCTTACCAATAACAGCAGGAATTAACTCAGCTTGTCTTGCAGGTTCTGGGATGCGTTTTTAAGGCTGGAAGATACTTAAATGTAGTTTTATTTGTAAACTGAGCAAGTTTAATTGAAAAGCTACCATGAAACCATTGAAATCCATGATGTAGCTTTCACAGTCACAGTGATTACTACATTCTAAGTATTTTCCATGGCTGCTTTAATTGCTACTGAAATTTAGTTAAATAAATTTCTTTTATGGATGATCACCAGACCTTTGTAGTTATATTTGTTGAATGCAACAGGTGAAGCTGGTGCAGTATCTTTTATTTCTTATTACAAATGATGGAAATGAAACGTAAGGTGACACAGAGGCAAGCAAGTCCTTGTCAGCTGAGGGAGTTCAAATTCCACTAGTGATGTTTACATCTGCTCAATCAAGTGCACACCTCAAATGATCCCATTAGAGGCTGAATTACTGCTGCATTAGTTTTGCAATTTAATCTAAAAAAAGTAAAAAACCAGAAAACAAATCAGTCATTAAACAAATAATTTGATTGTCCTTAATTTTTTTCATGTTCCAGTTGTCTGTGTGCACCAAATAAATACATATTACATTATGAGCTACTCACTGAGCCCATGCTTGTAGAAATTAGATAATTTCCAGTCTTTGATATTTAACAGTAATATTTATTGTATGTGTTTCAAATACTATTTTTCCTAAAGGAACGTATTTTAGGTGATATCTCATCAGTCATGTTACACTACTATTGTTGAGAATACCAAACTGATCTAGAAGAATGAAAAAAGAAAGGTACCATGAGAACACATATATTTTCATTACAAGTCAATACTTCAAGAGTCAAGAAAACAGAGAGAGGTTTTAAGGCAGCATTTCTCACTCTTACATACTGACACCAGTGAGATGATATGTTTTGAACTCACAGCAACATTTTGCCTGCTACTGTTGTGCAACTGTTGACCAAGTAACGGGACGGATTCCTCTCTGCTACACAGCTGTAAATCAAAAATAACCCCACTAGGTGGTGGTTTCTTGTTTATGGCCATACAGCAGGATTTGGGTTCGGAGAAGGGGTTGTGCAGCAGGAAGAACATCCATAGAGATTCCTACAGAGTCGCACCAAATTCCTTAAGTCTGCAGAAAGGTAACTCCAATATCCTGCAGTCTTCCGTACACTCTTATAGTCTACATGATTGGCACAGATGTAGGCAAGCAGTGTGTTGCTCTCACTTCTCGCTGTATTTGTCAAAATTTTTTGGTCTTTTCCGTATCAGCAAAGGCATGAAAACACATTTTAATTAGCACAGTTTTAAAAGTGGCTTAATCACGGCTAGCTAACATAGTCTAATCATCCCTATCCTTGTCTACACTAAGAGCAAAATCATTAACATCTTTTCTAATATGATCAATTTTCCACTATTGATAAGGTCTTGACTCACCTCCTCACTGTCTCTTCGGTAGTCACAGAACCATCGTCCCATTGATGGCACCACTGTTCTACCACTGCTGTTCACATCTATGAGAGACATTATTGCTGAAACCAAGTGGAGTATGTTTTAAATTTAGGAAAGAGTCTAACTACTAGTGTAAAATTAAAGGCATGACTATTGGGGTGTCCTGAATAAGGATGGATTTAAACATGTGTTTAACTGATGTCTGAATCATCGCTCAGCTGGAAGAATGGGTGCAGGTACTAGGTCACTGTGATTTCGGAAAGATAGTTTTTTTGTCTTATGACTAACATTATTGCATCGATGCTATTTTGTTTTCAGAATTTCCAAACTGTTTTGACAGCCTGATGACTGTAATTAGGAATAGAAGAAAATGAAAGAAAACTTGGAAAAAGAAGATTATAAATACGTAAGAGAAAAAGAAATAAGAGGATGCAAAAGGAGAGGCTCAAGAAGAAACATATGCTCTTATCAAGATGCACTGTAATGGAATAAAAATGGCATCACACTGTAAATAGTCATGAGTTTGTTTTAGAGTAACGACAAACCCTTTTATGAGAAGAAAACAAATCAATCCATCAATGATATGCTCTTTTAGCTAATTACTTCCTGTATATCATAATACAGGAATGTATTATATGTAAAATGTCTGAAATGAATTAATAATCTTTTTGATGAACAGAATGAATTAGTTCTAGGTTAGGGGAATGCTGGGAGTTCAGCGTGCAGCTTTTTCTTAAATATTCTCTACTAACTTAAAAACATAATAGACTTGTAATCGCTTTGGAGAGGTGAGTCATGCATTCCCTGGACTCACAGTATAGAGAACATGCCTGAGGAAAAAAAACAGAAGAAACTGTTGGCACAAGCCTTTCTGCCCACTACTTTGTAAATGTATTTGTTTTTAACCCTCTTTTGGTAGAATATACAATACACATTACAATATTGATGTGATAAATTTATAATGAAGAGTGTTGCTGTTTCAGCAGTGGTATCACTTTTTCCGTTTCTGTCAGAGTATGTATTAAGCTGTGCAAGTAATGGCTAAATCTCCAATTGCTATACTAGCTGGGCATCATGTCAAATTAATGCCTATATAAGATTTATCTGATTTTCAGATATGATCTTCAATTAAAAACTAAATCTTATGCAGAAAAATACCACTCTGCTGTGTGTCATCAATCTAGTTGGTCAATCTGACCAAATCAAGTGGCCAATCTGACCTTTTATATGTCTGTATTTTCTCTAATTCTTGTTGGGCACGAGGTATAGAGCCATAAGAATGGATCGTACAAATTAGCTGGAGAAAATACGCTTACAGTCTTAATTAAAAGATAAATTGTATATGTTTTAAAATGGTATAGATTGGTCTGTAGTACTACTGCATTTATATTTGTCAATACTTTCAGCAAACATCATTATTTTGAAGAACCTTAGTCAGGTTTTTATTAACTGTGACATTTCAATCTCTGATAATTAGAAAGAGCAATCTTGAATTTTTACTAAGAGTCCAAAAATAGTTTTGCCCTTTGGGATTCTGAATACTTGTAATATAAATTACATTGTTTTCCAAAAACAAACCAGTACAAACAGTTCTTCCTTACTGTACTCTATTTCTGTGGGACATAGGATTGCCAGATGAAGAAATTAAATTCAGATATATATCTGAACAGTGTTTCTGAGCTTCAGAAAACACTGTTCAGATATATATGCATGCAAACATACCTTAACATCCTAGTTTGTGTTTCTCTAATGCTGCTACTGCTTTATATGAATTTGATTATCTCTTGACCCCTTTTAAAACATCTTCAAGGCAGCTATAGCTTTGATAGTCTGCGAATGGCCACGAGGAGCCAAGTGCACAGCACAGGAGGAATTAGCGAATTAGTCATTCAAATGCAGTTTTCATAATGATCAGTGTACATACTCCAGTAACTAGATGCTCTTCTAAAAGATATGCCATAGGACTCACAAACATTACAGGCTTTATGCAAAAATTAACAGATCTCTATGGGAAAAGCCTATGAAAAAAATCAGGCTGGATCATCATAATGGTCTCTTGTGGCTGTAAAATGCATCAGTCTCTCAATAAGCCTACATCTGGAAAGCTTCCAGCTGCATAAAATGCAAAGAGCACATGAAGCATACCCTGAGCTGTATTACTAGTTAAAGACACACCTGCAGTCGTGATTTCTAAAACAACTTGTGACACCTAATCTAGGGAAGTACTTTGAGATTTTTTTAATAAGAGATACCTTCTGTCCAAAGGGTCAAAGTTTTGTACAATGATCTTCCTCATTTCCGAAAAGGACTATTTCAATATGCTAAGTGTGGTAAAATATTGCTGTGTATCAGGAGCACAGCAGGTCCTTGGCTTTCTGAAACCTGTGCGATGTGAGATGGTCTCCACTCACCTGTGAGCCAGTCCCCTTGCATTTCCATCGCTTGATCACAGAATAATAATTCCCTTTATTCATTTTTGTTGTTGTTGTTGTTGTTGTTCTGTAAACCTCCCTATGGCTTAATCCTTCTGCTATTTAGATCCTTAATTCTGTATGTGTAATACTGGAGCTGCTAATCTGCTTTGCACTGAAATTCCAGAAAGCTGAGCAAGGCATTTCGTGGCTAGGCATGCAGGAGGCAGGAGTGAGCCATTGCTCTAATGAGCCTCTTGAGCGTTCGTGGGCTGTAATAATACTTTTCCTAGGACAAGCAGGACAAGTCACACTAAATACCTAGGTGTTGTTCAGGAAAAAATAATGGGCTTCCTGTGTGCCGATCCATGATGTAAACCCACCTATAATAAAGAAAGGGATGGACACTTAAGATAGATACTATTTCTGGGGAGACCAGTGGATCTGATTAAAAAGTTACTAGCTTTATTAAAGCCATTTGGTGAGCGTAAGAGATGTATAAAACCCAGGGGACATTAGTGTCTGATTCTCACTTGTGCAAGCCCTTTCTACACTGTCTTGGTACAGCACAGGTTTCAAATTCAAGCAAACCATAGCAGAGCAAGTCATTTATGCAGTATCCTGCAATGGGGATTTGCACTGATACAGTCATGCTCTTGCTCTTGTAGCTGCACTGGTGCAGGCGCCGTCTTTCACAAGCCATTTGGCTGGTTTTGATTTATTATTAGTCGCTTGTTTGTTCAGTATAAATTTAACCTTGGGAATTGTACTTTTAAAGACACAATAAAGAACACTGAGATGTGGTATCTATCTGCCAAAGTGTTAATACCTAGAATCATACACAATCCTGTTATACTTAAAAAAATACCATGCTAATATTGTTCTCCATGTCCCTTTGATATCAAAAGTGTCCTGCACTAGGGGAACTTATGACAAGTAGATCAATATATAACAATTATTACAGAGCAGATTACAGATTTCCTGCAGGAGAATTCATATTGAATGGGAAAAGATATAAAGAGAAACTGTTAATTAAGATTTAACCTGGTTCATTGGCCTTTTGACTTTCTCATGTTCTTCACAAGCTGTCCTAAACAGCCAGCACACAGCGTCACCACCCCCTTCAACATCTACACAACTCTCAGTGCAGGAGATACTGCAAAAGGCCAAGATTCATGGGGGTGACTGAGGGAGAGACAGAAACACGGGGTTTCCACCGAGAAGCAAACAAGGGGAGATGTACACTTATCAGCTCCCCCAATTCCAGATGTCAGGAGCTCTTCCGTCCTAGCCAAGCCCTAGTGAGTTGCTCTTTGCTATGCCAAGAAGGTGGTAATCGTAAATAATAAATAGCTAATAAAACCAAACCTGCCAATGATTTGGGGTGGGTTCTAGTAGCCCTAATTGTTCTCTTGACAAAAAATAATCAGTCACGGGTTACTGATTTCAAAGTAGGAAGCCCATTTTTATGACCCTGTGTCAGGAGATGCATTTTCTACTTCAGCCTAGAAGCAGACGGCTCTCTCCTTCTGGGAGCTGTCATGCCAGATTCCTATAAATCTGCAGTACAACACTTCATTGTCAGCAAGCTGACAACTGTTGTAATTATTACAGAGATGCCTGAGGCCATGGGCTAGTTGTTTTATCTCAAGTGGTTGGTGGCATCCAGGACAATACTGTTTGCTGGGGGCACAGAACACCCAACAACGACAAAGACCTCTCTGAACACGCCAGTCCAGTGTTGACTGAACAGGACTTGTTATCATTTTAATTGGCAGAGGCCACAAAGGTTACCTTGAGTGATCCTTGCTCTCTGCCTCTGGACACAGTGCCCACGTGCACGATACCCATATGTTCTTTGAGTCTGTTCATCTCTTTCACAAGTCTTTCACAATAAATACCTCTTTACCCCCCCCCCCAAAATCCCCCAAGTCCAACATCAAAACTTGTTTTATTATCTTGCAATAAGAGGAGGAAAAGTCACTTTACTCTGGGAGTTGCCTGCCACCTCCTCACTGCATATGGAGATAATGTGGCCATCCCGTTCTGCTCAGAGGGGACATGGGACATTTAGGCACATTCTGGGTGAAGCTGCCCCACATGAAGGACTGTTGGAAGAGCTGAGCTTCCTTTCAATCCCCAGCCTCCCCACACAACCCACTCTACAGGCTCTGCCAAACCCTCTGCAACAGCCTGGCTGCAACCGTGGGTCTAGTCATGGACTAGGTGGGAAACCCAGCACCCAGCATAAGAGAAAGGGAACAGCAGCAAGAACGCATCTGCCGGGTCTGATAGCCTGCCCACAAAATGCTGCTCACAACAGCTCTCAACAGCCTCTAGCTCCAGAGCCAGGTCTCCTTACTCTGTTTTGCATTTTCCTTCCACTTGCAAAGACACGCAGTCTGGGGGTAACCTTGTTTCTCCTGAGAGGCTGCGAGTCTGCTGCCGCATCGCAGCCCTTCTCCTCACCCAGGGATGGGAGACGGAGAGAGGGGGAAACCAACTGACAGAGCAAAAGGCGTCCGCGAGCATTCATGGCAATTAGTAGAAAACCAAGCCCTCCAAATCTCTCCTGAGGGGTTCCCTCCCAAATGCTAACGGGATCAAATATTGCTGTCCCCAGGAGACACGGCTGCAGTTTTAGCATCTCCTGGTTTAGTTTCCAGATATTAATTATTGTGGGATAGCAATTTTCCAATTTTAATCAAAGAAGAAAAACATCAACCTAGAAAGATAACAGCCTGTGCTATTTTCTAGAAATTTTACTTAGGAGGAGTTGAGTGTGAGGTGGAGTGGAGGTGTGACAGTGATAAATGTGCGACTGGGGTAAATGTTTTTGTATCGATACTGTTTGTTTTTTATATTCTTCCCCTCTCTCGATATCTGCTTCTTCTTGCTGAAGCTATGACTGAGAAACAGGTCACGGTTTCTATAAAACCTTTATTAGAGGATGTGTGGGAAAGAGGGAGCCTGCATGTTGCGTGACAGATGAGGAATAGCAGTCAGTAATGACTGCCAGCCGAGGAACGGCAGGATGCAGAGGTGGGGCATGAGCACAGGGATAAGCATGAAACTGAGCTGAGGAGGGAAAAACGCGGAGCGGTAGAGAACTAAGAACAAAGAAAGAAAAAACACATCTTGTGAAACGTTTCCAATAAACAAGTATCATTCCCGTTAATTCCCTTTTATCAGCCTGGATGCGTATTTCAAGTTTGAATTGATGCCTGATCCATCTTTGTCTAAGTTTAAAAAAAAAAAAAAAAGGGAATGTTTTCCCTCCACCTTCATGGAGGGAACTATGATGTGGTAGAGCAAAGAGGTCAGAAAAGTAGTTTAATTATGCAGTGAACAGGTACCGGTAAAGTAGCCTGTACTCTCTGGTTCCCTGGCTCTGTTGTGGCAAAGGGAGATTTACCTGGGGGAAGCTAAGAAATAGAAAAATAGAAATAAGAAATAATAATAAAGGAAAATAAAAGCGGTGACATGAATATCCCTTTCTGCCAGTTTGTACACAGTTGTTTCTCACGGGTGAGGAGAAGGCAGGGCAGTTTGCTTTCCACTCTAGCTCGCTCCTCCTTTTCCTGCAGCCTGCGTTTTCTGACCATTTCATAGGAGTCGTTCGTCCCTTTTTTTGCTTTTCTTTCCCCCATATAGCCCACTATTCCCTTTGTGTCCCACCATCTCACAGAGAGACAGATGTATGCGAGCAGCAACCGCCTAAGCGGGTGCAGCATCCCTACATTCATTTCCTGTGAGCGGGGAGGTCGGGAGGAGGCAGGAGGCCAAAAGCGAGGCTGACCCTCACTGCTGATGAGCCAGGAAAGGATCTGCCAGGTCAGCACGTCCTGTCGGGCTCACGTGCTGCTTCCTCCCGGGCTGGGCTCCCAAATCTGCTGCAATCCCAGACCTGACGCAGCTCCGCTTTTGGGACTTCCCCCACCTGCGGGATCCTGAACTAGAGGGCTGTAACAGCTCAGAATGCTTGAAGCCCCTACTGCTAAATATACGGGGCAGAAATAGGGCCAAGAGGGAAGGAAAAGGAAAGGCTAGGAATGGAGAGTTCACTGGAGGATATTTACCACTGTAAGGCAGCTCCGATCCAAATCAGGCCATAACTCCGGCTCCGGGTTTTCATTGCAGCTGCCTAGAGCAGGCTCCTGCTCCGGCGAGTGGGATCCGGCGCCCGGTTTTGCTCGCCGCGCGCGGGCGGAGGGAGGCTCCGGCTCCGGCCGGTCGGCGGGCGAGGATCCGGTGCCGGGTTTTGGCCGCGGCCGGCTGGGGAAGTTGCCGAAGTTGGGCCG
The DNA here is from genome assembly GCF_003343035.1 of Apteryx rowi. Taxonomy (NCBI): domain Eukaryota; kingdom Metazoa; phylum Chordata; class Aves; order Apterygiformes; family Apterygidae; genus Apteryx; species Apteryx rowi. The sequence goes on from NW_020450982.1 coordinate 1,441,593, forward strand.
CGAGTGCGGCGGCGGCGGCGCGTCCTTCCTGCTGCCCGGCCGGTGCATGATGGAAGCAGCATGGCCGCCCACCTCTCCCTGACACAGGTACCTCCCGCCGGCCTCCGCGCCGGCAGCGCGCCCCCGCCCCTCCCGCCGCTCGCCTTCCCGCTGCCGGCGGGCTCCGCGGCCTGGAGCGTGGCCGGGGGGCAGGACGGGGCCGCAGCGGGGCCTGGCGCTGGCCCTGCCGCCGCCCCGAGGTGGG
>NW_020450982.1:1442107-1594920 GCF_003343035.1 Apteryx rowi
GGCGGGGGCGTCCCGTCCCCCCCTCTCCGCCCCGGCGGGGAGCGCCCGGAGCCCGCAGCGCTCGGGGCTGCGGCTGCTGTCATCGCAGCTCGTCTTTTGTCCGGTAGGAAGGCGTAGGATGCCCGGCGTGGAAAAAACAAAAACAAAAAATCCCCGAAAGGCAGAAAACCGCCCTGTAGATTTTGAAGGCAGGTGGTAGACTCGGAGATAAGGGAAGTGCTCACTGGGGGTTGGAACAGGAAAGCTCTGGGGTTGATAGCTGCGCCCGAGTGCCTGTGCCTGCACCCGCTAGTCCAGTTCTGTGTTCGGTCGCTTGCTTGGGGTACTTAAGTGGCAGTATAGGAACAGAAAGGATTGTGTGGCTCTTTGGAGGTAGTAGCGTCAGCATATTAACGGAGAGGCAAGGATGTGAGCTTGGAAGAGAGAGCTTAATCTCTTGTCTTAACAATAACTTAACTCCAAAGGTACTGTTATTCAGAAGGAACAGCTTGGAAATCATTTTACTTCTTCCATTTTTTTTCCTTTTTTTTTTTTAAGTTTAATTTCACTACATGGTGTGGGGACAGTATATTTACATACTAGCTGTACAGGTGCCTAATGACAAAGGACTTTGGTCTTAAAACTTGGAGAAGTTTGGTACCATTCAGTGTTCAGGTGAACTCACTTTGACTAAGTTTTGTTGCTTGTATTTTTTTTTTCCTGATGATACTAATCCTGATGATATTGGTTCATATGAGTGGTTCTGCGCTGTTGGAAATATGTTTTATTCCACAGAGCTCTGATAGCAAATAAGCTGTGTAGTTTTGATACTTCTTTGTTTCATTTTTCAGTAACATGAGAAACGTGCATTCCTCCATGACATAAGTCTGAGGAAGGCCTGTCAGCGCACACACTCTTTGCATGCTTCAGTCTGATAGTCAGTTATCACCTTTATATAAAAATAAGGGCTAGTAAATAAGTGTGATTCATATTTAAGCACAGAAAAGTAAAATAAAAAGTTGGTAGTAAGATTGCTCATTTTGCAGTTGTTCCTATATGTAGTTGACTATTGAGGAAATCCTCAACTATTCCATAGAAAGAAGGGAGGATAGTTCAGTGATAATCAGAAGTTCAGCTGTATTGAGAAACTAAAAATGTCTTTAAAGGTCTAAAGAAACACAGTTATAAAGTATAGCACACTGTGAAGGCTTGCTTTGATATTCCAAAATGTTAGGTTGGCCTTTTCTGTCTCTCTTTTTTCAAAAGTTTTCTAGCAAAAGAAAAAAAAATTAAAGCATTCTCTTACTGAAAAGGAAAAAAAGCCTTCATAAACCAGAAACCTTAATTCAGTATGTTTGAAGGCATGGGGTGTTCTGGCTTTTATTTGGGGGAGAGGGGAGAAGTATTTGCTACAGTACATTATGCAGTAAGACATTATTGCTTACAGGCTTTTTTTTTGATCACATGAAAAAAAAACCTGTTAATAGAAATGTGATAATGTTGACAGAAGCAGAAGAATCACCAGTATCCTTAAAACTGTCATTACTACAATTAAGCTGTTGGTTAAACTGAGAAAGTTATTTCTGTTGTTGACTTTTTTTTTTTTGGCATTGAATAAGTACCTTCAGGTTTGTTTGATTTTCTAAGATGAATATTTCTTCGTTGTAGGTTTTAATTTCTGGAATTTTGGGTTTATGAAAAAATAGTAACAAATCATAAGTGTTATAGTATTCTTAGTTTAGGTATAGTATTCTTAGTTTAGGAATAGTTTAGTATTCTTAGTGTGAGAAGTGAAAATGGTAATATCGGGAGGGGGGAGGGTGGTGGATAAGATTACTAGCTGCAGTTAAATCAATAACTGGGACCAGCCAGAAAAGGTATGCAGATTGTTACTTTCTGCTGTGGACCACATGCAGAGAATGAGAGGTATATTTATCTGTAGTCAAGTTGAAATTGTCTCAAATTTTCTTTTTCCCTTCCCTTGTTTGGTTTTGACTGTAATTCAATGCAACTAGGAAGTTGGGTGTTTCCAAAATGAGACTAGGGTATTTTTCAAATGGTTTTGCAGCTGTAGTATCTGAGAAGGCTAGACATCCTTTATTTGAATATTGTAGCACTGTTTAAGAACAATGAAACTTTCTAGTGCTTAACTGGTAGATTGCAGTCTGCTGGCTGATAAGTAAAGATATTTCAGGACAGTGTAACATACACTGAGTATGCTTGAAATGTGTTGCAAAAGGAAAGTGATTTTTTTCCCCCCCCCACACCCCCATTTAGTAATAATCTGAAGTGTCTTGTTCTCCCCATCTTGAGCCTATTCTGCAACATCTTGTTGCCACTTGCATTTACTCAGTAAGTATTACATAACTGTGGATTGAATATGAAACTTCTAAGAAAACTTCTACCAGGCAAATGTTTTGTTGTGGTTGCCTTTAGTTTGGAAACAAGCTAGCAGCATCAATGAGAAGGAGCTGTTTATATCTGGAATGTTATGTCATTTGTTGCTGGAAAACTCATATTAAGCTATAGCTAATATGAGGAATTTTATTTTTGACCTTCCAGGGGTGGCTGCTCATCTTTATTTCATGGGGGGGCAAGGAAGAAAGTTGAAGATGCAGATAATACGTGTTGAGAGTGTGGAAGATATGTTTGAAAATCGGTGTAATACAAGTGTACAAAAACTCCTTGCTGCTCTTGAAAATTTAAGTTGTGGTTTAGTTTGTGTTTGTTTTTTCTGATGTCATTATATACATTTCCTTGAAAAGTGTAGTAGCTGTCTTAAAATAGTTGTGAGTTGTTTTGGTAAACAAGACAAAGTCGCATAATATTAATTAATGTATATTAATTAATGTAAATTAATTAGCTGCAAGTCTCGGTTTAAACTTCAGTATCATATCCTGGAATCCAGAATTCAGTGTGTTTTGTTGTCTCAGGGAAGTGTTGGGTTTTGAAACTGAGACTAAGCTAAATACCTGTCTGTTGGGTGCATTGCCACGACTTACATCCTGTTATGGAATATGTAGGATGTAAATACTTATAAATGACAGACTTGTTATAATATGTGTCACAATGTAGAGCCAAAGCAAAGCTAACCAAGCACTCTTCCCCCCCACCTCCAGGTCTCTGGCAAACTTCTAATGTTTGTTAGGGATCAACAAAGTGATAAAAGATTCTGGTTTGCTCTTTTTACAGGAATGAGAGAGCTGTTGTTCCTCTTTCAGTCCTCCATGAAAGACAGGGAAATCTGAGGGTTTTTTTAACTTGTTTATAGTATAGGCTAGCTATTTTTAGAGCAGATAGAACTTCTTTTGATTGATACTGCATCAGCCAAAGCAGAGAGTAGTTGCATCTAACAGGGTAGTAGAGTTGTTTTACATAATGGTCTCATATAATTCCTGAAAAATATTTGAAACTTTTTTTCCCACTGTTTGCACTGTTTTTGCCTGTCTACTTTTTCATGTTTTTCATGTTATGGTGGGAGTTTCCTGTAGTAGCTTGAAAATGAAATAGAACCGTACTTAAATATGCAGTGACAGACATTTGTGTGAAGAAAAGATGGCAGTGTAAAGAAAAGATGAAATTTCTGAACTTTTAAGAGCATGTTAATATTGTATAAAAAATTAAGATAAATATTTTTCTAACTTTACTTTGGTTGCTGTAGGGGAAAACTTTCTAATCCAAATGAGGTTTTCCCTTACCTTTTTTAACATCATCAGCACAAATGTGAGGGAAACGGTGTGATTACAACAAAAAGTAGACCATTTGGAAAAGTGCAAGCAAATACATCTGTAGAGAATGCCTGCTGTTGTTTAACAGTGTTGGAATGTATAACGCTGTGTGGTCAGACTGGTATAGAAAAGCCTGCTGGACATTATTTTTTTGGCTAGGTGACAAAATTTTAGTGGAAGAGTGGATGGTGGCATTCACATGTATATATGAATATACAATATATGGCAGTAATAATTGCCACTTTGATCTTGTGTTGTGTGTCCTGGAATAGAGTGACTCTGTGTAGTTTTGTGTTTGTGGGACTATATTAGTGCTAATATTAAATTCTAAATAGGTAAAAAATAATGAGATGGAGGAACTTATAGTGGAAAAATAATACACAAATACTGGACTCAGCTCATTCTTTCAAGGGATTCAGTGTTTAAATGTGACTTGGATAAAGCTCAGGTGAATGCTTTACAAATGTTTTTGAAAGGCAATTAGAGTAAAAAAATATATATATTAGATACCATAAAAGATAATCTACCTAGTTCTTGCTGGGTTAAATTAAGAGGGGGACAGTGGGCTCAATGTTTTTAAAAAAAAAAAAACTGAATTTCAGATGTACTTGGTTATAGAATATAAAGTGATGAAAAGCTTTACTATGAAGCACTTTGGCTATTGCTTTACAGTCATATTTGAAAAGAGAAAGACTGACTATTGTTTGCAAAGGGTATCCTGATAAAACCATTTTGCTTTAAGCTTACCTGCTTTTTGGCTGTCTGATGACTCTTTCCTTACTGGTTTATCTCTCACTTGTAATCCAAACAGCCCTGGCTACCCACTCCTGCAGAAGGGCTTCCAAGTAGAATAGTCCCTGGAAGCTACGATTTTGTTTTGTTTGGGACTTTTTTTTGTTGTTGGTATTTGTGTGGGGGGGTTAATTTCACTTCATTCCCAAACTTCAAGAGGGTGCTGCATCTACTGGTGGAAGAGCAATGAGAGCAACTGCTTGTAATTACTTTATTCTTCCATCCCTTCTCTTTTCAGCTTCTTGGAAATAGAGCTGTGCTGTACTCTTGCTATGCTTTAGAGGAACAGTTCTTTGCCATACTGGGTCCTTTGGGGTTGCAGGACAGAGTGACAGGAGGACTACTGTAAGAATGCTTACTACAGGAATACGCAGTTTAGTCTGGAAACTCCAAAATGAATCTTAGAGCTTTGTATCATGATACAATACAATATTTTGGTTTTCAGTCAAGATGGGAAGGGAGAAAGAGGTGTTCTGTCCTGCTTGGGATGAAGGAGTGGCTTATTTTTGTTTTTCTCTATGGATAGTGCTTCTCTCCCTCCTCCCCTCTCCCCTCCCCCTGTCCCCCTTAGCTTTTTGTCTGGAGGAAGCTTGTGGATGGATGGGGTGATCAGGCTGGCAGTAGTATCTTATTACACCTAAATGTGAGTCTGACAGAGGGACAAACACATGAGGATATAGAGTCTTGGTTGACACCAGAAGATGAAACAGACAGGTGTCCCTGAAGGTGGTTTTCATTTCATAAGTTAGTATTCTGAAGTTCACAGGTTTGTAATGCAGATTGTAATTACTAAAACACACAATACTCTTGTGAAGTGAAAAAATTTTTAGGTGGAATCATAATAACGTATTTCTATTTTCATGTGAGTGGAATCTGGCCTTTCCTCCCTTCCTCCTTTTTGCACTGAAAACAAGTTCAGTTTTCTCTCTGCAACTGTAATAAACCAAAAAGGAATTTTGCCGGGTAAATTCTATAGCAGCACTTTGGAAGATGTTAAACAGTAATTTTTCTTCTCTCAGAACAGCAAGAATATCCTTGACTATATCTGTTATTTTATTGTGGGGTATATTTTGCAGGAAAAACTAATCTGTTACTAGTAAAAGAGTCTGAGAAATATTTGTTTTTTATTACTATTATTCTATCTGGCGTTGCAGGAAATTCCAATTATTGCAGTGATACTGATGTTAAAATGAATATTGGAAACGATAACAAAATAAATAAGAATTATTAGCTTGTACTCTAAGCACTGAATGAAAAGATTGTTTTGCACTTAGTGTTTTCATTGCAGGACTTCAAGTGTTTCCTGTCCAGGAGTGACAATGATAGGTCTGGCTGTAATAATGAAACGTTTGGCTGAACAAAGGGTGATATTGGGCAAAAGGGATTATGTATGAGAGTTGATACTTCTAGAGTATGCGCAGGCCAGCTGTGTTCCAGTATTTTGTACATAGCTTTGATTTGATTGTGTCTATACTGTTGTTACTTTATAATGAATTAATTTAAGTAAAATATTTGAGCCTTTAGGAAAGGGAGAACCTCTGCATTGCTATTAAAGTGTAGCTGAATTGGTAAGTACAGCATTTGAGGTTTAGTTCAGAAAATATAGCATGCTTTCCAGCATGCTAGAAAGTGATTAATAGAGTTTTGATATTGGTAAGTGTTAGTTATGGCAGTTGGTCGGAGGTCTGTCAAAACTTGAATGTATTTCTTCAGCCTATTTGAGGAGATGTTTAAATGACTACTTAGTTGATGGTGGCTAAAATAATAAAAGGCTTTGGTTACTAGGGCAAAGTCAGGGCAAAGTTAAACTATGTAATTGGAGGTATTTCAGTGAATACAGGTGATGATGTCCTGGTATTTGTAGTTTTTATTGYCTGTCTGTGCAAGAGGTCTTAATAAAAAAGACAAACTAGAGAATCAGCAAAGTTATGTGGCTATTAGAAGAAACTGAGCATCTCTGGGGCAGCTACCAGATGTCAGTAATGGAATGAAAAACCCTTGTGATCTCTAGCTCTTTTTTGTAATTTGTCTGATAGGATGGTCTAGTCAGGTAAAGAAGACAGCACCCTTTCTGTAGTTGAACAGGATCTCATTAAAGCACTGAATTATACTGTCTGACTTCCCCTCTTAATATGTGTAGACTTTTTCAAGTGTCCGTTAGCTAATAGTTTGGCCAAAAGGGCAACTTTGTTAGCTTTTACTATAGGAAAATATGTGTGGTTTTTATTTGAATCATGACCATTTATACATACTATAGTAAAGTCTTTTCTACAACTGTACAATTGATGACAAAACCTAGAATATTGCCAGTTTCCAATTTTCCATGCAAACTCCTAAATTTTAAAGCAGAAAAAGCTACCGTGTTTGTATTCATTTTCTACAAAGCTCCATTTCTGTCACTGAAGGTTGTAAGATCATATTCCTCTTCACCAGGATAATGCTATTTTCAGTTTGTACTCAAATGGTTTTAAAAAAAAAAAAAATCTGTATGGTTAATTTGCATTGTGCTCAGCTGTCCCAGTTGGGTTTGCAAGGCAACACACTCCAGTAATTCTAGAGTTAACTTCTACATAAATGTACCCAATCTTTGTTTTAGGGACTATGCACTTTATGAAAATAGTTCTTACAGCAGGAGAAAGAGAAGGAACCCTAACAATCCATTTCTTGGGAATCTCTCTGACAAGGATAGCTGGTGTAGGCCAAGATACTAGGTTTTTCATGGTTTCAGAAAATCTGTGTGGGTAGAATGGTAGAGGGAAAAAATAAAGGGCATTCTTGTAAGAAGCTGTATTATCCTTCTTTATCTAAGTGTAGGTGAGCACTGAATGTCCAACAGAAGGCAGTGGGTTTAAGACAGAAAAATTATACAGAATTGTACAAAAGTTGTGATCTCCGATAGCAAGGATTTGAATTGAAAGAACTTGAGATAAAATATTGCTATTTTAATTTGGCGTCATTGCTGTGGACTTAATTGTGAATCCAGTAGTTGTTTTGGATAACTGAAAACTCCACAGACCAGTTGCAGATCACACTAAAATCTAAAGAATGGTGAGATGGATAATGAAATCAAATTATATTTTTTTGTATTCATTAGTGAGCACTTCATAGTCCATATCATATCAGGTTTTATTTCTTCTCTTTTGCTTTTTGTTGATCTTGTTTAAGAATTCTTGTTTCATACTGTCTAACCTGGTGACCTGTCGAAGAGTAATTTGATAGTGGTTAGTATCAGTAACTTCAAACAAGAAGTTAGAATCTTCTAAAGGTTGCAGTATAAAGACCTGTCTTAGTCCTCATCATCTTATAGGATAAATACCAATTATGGATTTTAAGAATTATACTAATGCTTCTTTGCAGACTGGCAAGAAGTGCTTTCTAGCTTTAGTTATCCAGGGAGAAGAGAGTTGAAATATGCATTATAAGGTTAATTGTATCTCTCTCTCTTTTTTTATATAGCTATCGAGTGCAAATCCTGTGTATGAGAAATTCTATCGACAGGTATGTATGTTTTACTTGAAGAAACAAACATTTTTACCTGAATAAAAACAGAATATTCTTTTGCTACGGTCTTTAGTATGGCCAGCAGCGTGCAAACTATAGAAGTTCAGAGAAGACCACTCTGCTTTAAAATATATTTTTATAGTAGCTGACACTTGGGTCAGAGTTATATTAGTATACATTTAGGATTGGTTATAAGATGACTTATTTAACTTGCTAGGGAATTACCATCCATTATATCACATGCATTGCTTTGCAAGTGTAACAGACTTGGCTCTTGGGATGAAGTAAATTTTTGCTACCTACTGTGCTGTCATGTTCTTTTTTTCCTTTTTATAAATGAAGCTGAATTGTTTTTACAGTCCAGTTAGTGTTATCTAGGACCTACATCTCTTAGAGTATCCTCAGAGGTTCTGACAGACTGCTGTAAGGAGTGAAATTTGGATGGAAGGCCACTGAAAAAAAATGCACATAGTTCTTGCAGCTTGACCAACAGATATAAATCTTTTGATTTTAGTATTTGTATACATCACCTGTCTTTTACATTTAGATGCAGCAAAGATATTTCAACTGTTGTATTATATCAGTATTTCATATCATGTGCATAATATCCATTATACAAAGACATATATACAAAAACATCTTTAAGGAAACTTAAATCTAAATGATTGATTGTATAAAACAACTTAAATTTTTTTTAATAAAAAAAACTGTTGAATAACTTATGAAGCTCTATAGAAAACCATATAGGAAGGCTTTTTTTCTCCTTTGTGCAGCTGTTAAAGCTTCTGTCTGTGTGTTGTAAGATGGGATGTACTGTATATGACCTTTTTATTTAGGAACTTCTGGGTGTCAATATTGTAATGTAGCTTTACCTGCTGGGAAGAGAGAAGACAGTGATGTCTGCCAGCACTATTTTTGGACTGTGCTTAGGGTATTAGTCTCTTCGTAAAATGCAAAAAATGGGGGATAAAATGTATGAGCTGGAAAGTTTGAGCTTTCCCTTCTACTTTAAGAAGGGTTTTTCTCCGCTACAGAAGAGTCATTTTGAAGTTCCTGAACAAGAAGAAAGAATTTACTTTGATCAAAATTAGGGTGGATCCAGAAACCAGCTTGAAGAATATAGGAGACGGTTGTCACCCTCACAAAATAGTTTTCTTTCTCTGACCCAATGTGAAGAACAAGCCCAGTATGTGTCTATCTCCAGGAATTGAGTTAAAGGCCTTAGGAAACTCCCATATTATGATGATTATTACAAGGTCATGAGAAAAGACAAGGGACTCATTTTCTGCACATTAGACTTCTTAGCTTAATACTATTGACTCTCTCTCACTGACTTGCATAATCATCCCACGCGCCTATCCATTTTTTTCTTCTGATTGCAATTGCTTAACCATTGAAGTCTGAAGCAAAAAGTTGGATACAGAGATTAAATTTGAGCATAAGTATGATGCTGGTTCCTAAGTCACTTAATATCTTGCATTCGTGGGAATATATTTAGCCTAGTGTAATTAGAGTACTATTTGTTGTATAGCAGCCTGTCATTCCCTCCAAGAAAGGAGATTCCTCAAACCTGATGTTACTGTTGGTTAAGTTGTGCTGGTGGACCTGATTTCCACAGGGTTACTTTTCTCACTTGGCTCAGTCAGACTTCTTTCTGCAAGCATTTGTCCTAAAGAGTAAACTTCAGAAGGTATTGTGTCTAAAGGCTTTTAGTTGCACTAGATAACTTTTTCCTTCCCTCCCTTATATAAGAAGGCACCAGTTTTTAGAATAGAAATGCTACAAAGACATTCCCCACTTCCTGTCTTCTGGTGCTGGTAGAACATGTCTTTAGTCTTTCATATCAGAATCACTTAAGAGCATTCCATGCAAATTGAGAAAAAATTTATCACCTGAAATAGCTCTGATGCTTAGTTCTCTTTCAGTTGTATCACCAACTTAAAGTAATTCATCTTGCATGATGTGTTGTGAGATGGGTATAGAGTTTTGTTTTTTTTTTTAACTGAGAAAATTAATTACTTAGAATGCAATTAAAATCTTAACCTTTTAATCAGGATTTTTTTCTTTTAAGTAAAAGGTTTTTCTGTGTTTTGACCTTTAGACTTGCTGTCAAAATAAGGTGAGGTTACAGGATAAGCTTACATACATGATAAAGTAGTTGGTAACTACTTAATCATGTAAGCAGTATGTATACGCTGCTGCTGAATTCTTGACAAACTCTGAGCTGAAGTACTACTCACTGTTACCTTGTGACCTAATGACATCAGGCATACTATTTTAAACAATCATTTCTCATCCTACAAAAGACACCTTGCAACAGCAGGGTTGTCTGCTGATACAGGTAGGAAAACTGCTTATTTGCTGATCAAAGAAAAAGCTCTACCAAACTGACATATCGCTGACAAATACCAGCAATCTTCTCAGTGTGATAGTGCAGAAAGCTGGCTTACATTTAACTATTTCAATGCATAGTCAGTACACTCATCCCAGCATTCAAGACTCAGTAGTTTGTAAAGAAATTGAAATCAGCCCTTTAAAAAATAGTAATTAAAACTCAGAGAATTAGTTGCACAGAAAGAAACTGTGCATATCAGGTCAAATAAGAAGCCTGTTTAAATCCCTCAAAGTCACCTTTCTCTGGGTTGAAGGTGAAGAAATTAAAGATAAACACAGCCAGTACTGTGTTGCTCTGTGACTTTCCTGGAAGAGTGGAAAATCCTAGGCTCGAAGTTTTCTGAGTGGATGCTAAGATTATTAGGCTCATGTGAAAGGTAGACTGCCCCAACTGAAAAGGGCACTTGCTGCAGTGTCTTGATGACTTCTTCCCTAGAATACAAACAGTTCTTCCATGCAGGCTGAATTAGATATTTAAAAATCTGAGCAACAGGCTAATTACAAGACTGCAGGGTATGTAGTTTTATTGCTGTGACCAGGGAATCCTAAATTGCAGGAACCAATCTCTCCTAATTAAAGTTATATTGCTTATGTTGAAAATAAGATTTTTCACTTTTATATTAAATGATGTTTTCTGAATTGTTTTTGGAGGTTTTTTGTCTGCTTTTAGAAGCAGAAATATCCACTGACAACCTTCATTTGCTGTAGCATGTTTTTCAAATGATGAATTATCAAGGACCTCTTATATAGTCTTTCATTAACTAGTTTATAAACACATCTTTGGGAGCTCTCTGCTTTGAGCACCTCATGTGCTGCGCCTTTGAACTTGGAAGGTTGGTCTTCTGTTCTACACAAAATATTGAATATAGTCTTTGCTTAAACAAAACTTTGAGGCTGTAGGTGATGCTTTCAAGCATAGGCAAGTTTTTTTCTGTATACTCCCAATCCTTGTTGTTCTAACTGAAGCACCAGTTCTCACTAGTCATTCTCAGGCTATTCTGGGGACAGCTGTGACTCAATGTTCAGCAAGTGCTCAAACTTCAAAAGTGGAGAGAGGAGAAGGAAAAGAAATAGTGAGAAGATCTAATGCTAGTATCAAGTTATTCTTTCTGTGCATGTACTTCACTTTTCCGTGCGTATTCATTTATTTGTACAATTTCAATTTTGGTTCTCTATCTCTCTTTCTCTCCAGGAAATGGGGAAAGTAAGTGACCTTTGCCTCCTTTCTGTTCTTCAATGTTTGTCATGTCTCAAATTCTTCAGAGTTTCAGGGCATCTCAGTCCATCAGAGACTTAAAGACATTGTTTTTGAAGATAATATTATATAATTTTCATCTACAAAATGCAAGACGTAATTTGATCTCTAGATCTTTAGGGCCTGTGTAACTATCTCTCTGGTGTAGTAAACTTGGACAGTCTGACTGAAGATGCCCTTCTTAGTCTACTCTTTTTCTGTGCTACCTGTCCATGATTTATTAGTTGGAAACATTCCCACAGTCCTCACAGGGCTAGCTCTAAGTATAAATTAATAATGCTAAATGTACAACCCCTTTCTATGTATCTTTTTTTGCTTTAGAATCTTAAAGAATGCACAACTTTTCCTCTATTTTTCCTTGTTCTCATGTATGTGACACGAGCTTTACTGCTCTGTTCTTTCCATTTGAAGGTATAGTTGCGGTACTGTTTCCTTTCAGAAACTTGAATAGTGATCTCTTTTAATGACCTCTCTTTAGATCCAGAGAAATGCGTGCTGGTGGTTTGGTATTCTGCCAAAATTGTCACTAACTTCTTCAGTGTGTAAATGAGCTTCTCTTTAGAGGAGGGAAATGCTTACTTTCTAAAGTGGGGTGGTAAAGGATATCTTCAAATAGAGCCTTCTTTTTCAGAGCATAACTGAGCATTCAGAGCATTCTAAGCTGGACAATTAGATGTAATCAAACTCTGGGATTTCTCTGTCCCTACAAGTCAAATGTTTTGTAGGCATCAAAGAGAAAATCTGTAATTTCAAAGGACTAATTAGAGAAGTTCAGATGGTGACCTAACATGAACAAGTTCCTCTCTCTACTGTATAACTTGAGAAGGTCTCAGGCTTTTGTCTGTACTTGAAACTGAAGAACTTGAAATCCAGGCATAATCAAAGGTTGTAAAGTTGCAGCAGCAGACATCTGATTTGCTTGCCTGTGTATTAGTGTTTTTCCTCACTTTTTAAGTGGAATTAATCTAAATCTTCATTTAACATGATTTGTGAGAGGAAGCCTGTGTTGAGGTTGCTAGCTTTCAACTCGGGAGATCTGAGTTAATTTCCTTGCTTCTGCCCCAAATTGGGTGGTCTTGGCAAATTTCTTATTCTCCCTTTGTCTTAGTTGTCTACTGACAGATGGCAGTAATAGTAATAATTGGTGGTAATAGTTTGTGGTATTTATTGTTTATCATGACTTAATGGTGGTGATTTTGCTGGAATGCTGTAAAACATGAGGGTGTGAGAGATGCTTAGATATTATAGTAGATTTTATATCTTAAAAACTTTGGCAGTGTTAAATTAGGATGTCAACTTCCAAGGCCTGTCATATTAATAGTAAATAAATTTGAAGCATCTAGTTAAAAAATGTGACTTCTAATGTAAAACTATGTTTTTAATGAAAGGGGATTGTCTTTTTTAAAAAAGTCTGAAGATTATTCACAAAGTTCCTACATTAGCTTGAGCATTCTTTTCTGATAGCTTTTTGAGAGCATGCATGAAGAAATTGCATCAATTCAAGTCCTAACTTGTGATGCAGGTTTTTTGTTCTCCCCCCAGGTTGATTCTGCTAACACTGGAAGAGTGTTAGCTTCCGATGCAGCTGTTTTCTTGAAAAAGTCTGGATTGACAGATTTGGTACTTGGAAAGGTATTTACTGACTTAAGGACTTTTATTTAATTATCCTCTTTCTTGCTTCAGTTAGTATGCTATGTAAATTAAAGTGGTCCTACAGAATATATAATCTTCCCTTGCCAGCTTCCTCTCAGTGTTGTAGAACATCTTTGTGTCTTCTGTTTTTATGTTTTAGATTTGGGACTTAGCTGATACTGATGGCAAAGGTATCCTGAACAAACAGGTAAGGTTGTTTATATGATGAATGAGAGCCTTTCAATTACTCCAACTATTAGCAAACCTTGAAATAAGACAAAAGTTAAAAACTCTGGTTCGGGAAGGCAATTCTTGTAACTGGTATCTTCTGAATTCTTTTTATTAGAACAAGTATTTCCCATTTAATTGAAAATGACAGTAAATTACACAGCCTTCAGCCACCTGAACTGTTTTTCTTCAGGTCTTTAAAATGAGCCTCTATGTAGCTGTGCAATATAATATACTGATAATTAATTTAAAGACTAATGTACTGTATACTATATTACTACGAAGGTAACTTTCTGTTATCTTGGAGGAAACTTATTGCAGAAGTATAAATTTTAGTAAAACCGTTTTCTCTTGGGAATTCCTATTTATCTAATTTTGGTGGATTTCACATCAGTACGTTTTGTTTCGAGTTACTCTTCCTTAGTTGTAGGTATGAGCCATACGTCAGTCAGACTTGCATATTAGTGTTGTGTATATAGTATGATCTGCTGAAAAGCTGTAATGTGATTTTTGCCATTTGGTGGCTTGAAGCATGATTATTTAAATAGTGGCCCACAGAGAGCGGCTTCATTCCATGGTAGAAAAAGGAGGAGCTGTAGCGTCTAATAAATTTTTTCAAACCTCTTTTGCCTGATGCCCTCTATGCCGTACCTGTCTTCCCTCTTGTTTTATCAACCACTGCCTTTGGGATCAGCTCAGTTCCTCCAAGATAAGCATACGTAATTGCTACTTTAAATGTTCACTGCTCTGCCCTGAAAGAACTGAGTGCTGAAAAATTAAAGCTAATTACACTAGCCAGGAAGCTACTGAGCACTCAAGATGGTAATTGCAAACTTTGCCTCACTGGAGGAATTGAGCAGTTTCTGACCGCTGCTTTCTCTCACTTTGTGACCCCTTTTGAAACCATTTGCAACCTTTTATGTATGTAGAGAGTACCAGAGAAGTCAGATTTTGAAATCTGAGTATTTTTCATATAATAATCCTTTAAAATTTCTTTTTTCCTGTAGGAATTTTTTGTGGCTTTACGGCTTGTAGCATGTGCACAGAATGGATTGGATGTTTCCCTGAGCAGTCTTAACTTGCCTGTTCCTCCGCCAAGATTTGTAAGATTTCTTTTTTTTTAATGGGAAATATCAACTTATTAATAACAACTGCTTTTAAATGAACATTTGGAAGAGTTGTTTTAAATAAACATCAAATATTTCTGAAAGTGATGTTGTAGAGGAGGGGGAAAAAAGGGCGGTGTGGAATAAGAGTAAGGTACTGCATGTTCTAGTGGAGATTTAAGTGTCAAATTGTGTAAAATTATCACTAATATAAACACTACACAGTCTATCTTTAATGGAATAAGCATTTTAAATTTCTTATTCTAAATTTTGGTATCCTTAATTAGGGCACAAGTGATTAAAATGCAGTTCTAGCTTTGAGAAGTAGTGCCCCCTCAAACAGGGGAGTGGTTTTACAAGGTCAGAACCATTTTCCTTTTCATGTGTGTTTTTGTGTTCTGTTTTTCATTAGACTGATACTAGTAGTCCTTTGCTACTCAGTGGAGCAGCAGCAGCTGATGTACCATGGGCTGTTAAGGTAAACTGTGATGTGTAAAGATCAGGCTATTAGCTAGAGTTATTATGTGGTTTGAAATAACTCAAATCTTTTTGAAGAAAGTATAGTAATATTGGTAGCTATAGTTCATCAGGATTTCCTGTATATAAAGTTAATGACCATCTTTAATGATGAATTACCATTCATGTCAAATCTGTAATTTGGCTAGTAATCTTCTAATCTGATTTAAAAACACTTGTCACTTGTGAAATCTCTTCACTGTGAGAAACTTGTTTTATTGGGAATAATCATCTGAAGCCTATTAAAATAATTGAAGACTAAATCTCAATGGAATTTGGATGAGTTTCTGACTTAAAATACTTAAAAATAAGAAATTCTCTGTATCAAGGACTGCAAGGTGTGTTTCTCCCACTGTAAAAATTTTTTTAAGTTAACACTCTTGAAATAAATACTGCTTTTTAGGTTGTGAGTGTGACTAGGCATTTCCATAAGTAGTATTTGTTTCTTCTGCTCCTGCAGCTGGAAGACAAGGCCAAGTATGATGCTATTTTTGATAGCCTAAATCCTGTGAATGGACTGTTGTCAGGTGATAAGGTGAAACCTGTACTCCTTAACTCAAAACTACCAGTGGATATCTTAGGACGAGTAAGAATGTCTTTTTACTGAATTGCTAATTCACAAAATCGAAACTGCACTAAACTCGATATCTATTCAAATTTAAGATCTGTAATAATAAACCTAACTACTAAATATTGAGTGGCAGCACACTTTCATGCAATTGTTCAACTATAAAAATATTCTTTGTTATTTTGATAATCACTCTCACTATAATGCATCTGTTTTGTGTACACTTTAAGACTTGCTTTAGGACAGGGTGCCATTAATGCTCGCTCGCTCCTTGCTCGCTCGCTTCTGTTACGCAGTTTATATGAATGTATGTTGCTGACTGAAAACTAGTGCTGTTAGATTGATAGCTTGGGATATAATGCAGGGAGGTCGTTCTCACTTGTGTTTTTAATGAAACTTTAAATAGGGAATCACTAAGTTTAGGCAAGCATTCCAGTATTCTGTTTTTTATTGTTAGGTGTGGGAATTAAGCGATATTGACCGTGATGGAATGTTGGATCGAGATGAGTTTGCAGTTGTAAGTACCTTGTACTGCCACGTTTTGGAATTTTGAAAGCCTAATGGCAAGGGCTTAAAACGGGTGCGTTGCGTGTTAATTTTTTGACAGTTTGTGTGGTTTCATTTATCGCCTTTATTCAGAGATCTGAATCAAGCTTTAAACTAGTTAATGTTCCTGTCCGTTTATTCAGTTATTGTCTCACATTACACTGCAATAACTTTCTTTGTGGGCCAAATGAACCATTAAAAATGTAGACCTGTGATCTGCTGTGCCACATGAGACTGAGTGTTTTCACTGAATAACAAGTCTTAGCTTAACCTTTAATGTTTGTGCACTTGATGCCTCAAGATATCTTTGAGGGTTTTAAGTATGTATAAATTCTTCAGAAGTTCACAGCAAGTCAGAATTTGAACACTGTTAATGACAGACCTGATGAAATAATGTAGGAAGCACTAAATAAGGTTGTTTAACCCCCAAGAGATAGTGAGTGAGGAAAGAGTGGAAGGCTCTTGCTTTTGAAGGCTCTATAAGCTTTGAATGTGATAGTAACCACACATTAACTTTTTCTCAAAAACTTCAGTTGTTTTTATATGTAAGTGAAGTGGAGAACAAGCAGTTATGCAGTCCATCTGGCAGAGAAGGTTTCATTTTAGAGAAATGTCTAACCTTAGTTTAAAGGTTCAGGTAGGGTAACACAATACCTTAAATGTATTCTGCAGTGAAAGTATCTTGAAAAAGTAATGCAACCATTCTGTCCTCAAATGGAGTTTAATTGTGTGTTGAAAGCTGGCCTTTAATTCAGTTTTCTACAAACTAAACTATTGCTCATCCTTTCAGAGTCAAGATTATAAAAAAAAAAAGAAAAAATTAAAAATACCTGTTTAATTGCCAAGAATTGACATTATGGACAACCTTTAAAACCTTGCTTTGTTTTTTATTAATGTAAATATGTTAGTGAGAGACAGATTTCTTTTTATTTCTGCTGTTCTATACATATTTTTGAGAAAGGGTAACAGTTGTAAATGTTACTGTTGTCACGATTGTTCTGGTCATCTTCAGGCACTTATATGCTTCAGGTTCTTCTGAAATCATTTCCTTTAAGTCCTTAGTGGTTAACTGTTATTAAACTTTATTTCCTGTATCTTGTGGTAACCAAACTGCAGAGTACTTAGCTATCAAGTTGTTACTATTTATGCTGTAATTGTTCAGATTTTTTAGCTTTGAGATCAGGGAATTGATATGATGCTGTAGCCAAATGTTGCAGGTAAATTAAATTGGCAGTCTATAAAATGTTATAAAATTAAATTTCTTTAAGTGCAGTTCTGTGTCTTGAACAGCAGTCATAAAATTCTCAAAATACAAAATGACAGCAAAAGAATAGTCACTAAGCATAGTGTCTTCTGGAAGAACCGTGAATATATAAAAATCAAGTGCTTGAAGTGTTCTCTCCTAAACTCTCACAAGTGGTGGTTACAAGTTTGGTTATGATTAGTAGAATCAGTTTAAAGTTATAAAGGTACTTAACTTCATTTGCTAAGCATTGAACCTAAAAGGGTAAGTGGTAGTGAAAAGCATTAAGTCAGAAATCAGTAAGATAGAATTCAGCTGAGAGGGCTTATAAAGAGGAAACTTAATGAAAAGATGCTACAAAGTAATGTTAACTAATTTTTTTATATGTATTTTTAATTTCTCTCTATATATACATACACCCACACACCTTGTTTTCATGTTCAGGCCATGTTCTTGGTGTACTGTGCTTTGGAGAAGGAACCAGTGCCAATGTCCCTGCCTGCAGCTTTGGTGCCACCATCCAAGAGAAAACCCGTTAGTGTTCCAGGAGCAATGCCATTAATTCCATCTTCAGTGTCTACTAAAGAATCTCATCAATCCTTGCCACCTGTAGGTGTTTTAGCTGCCAAAACACCATTAACACAGGTAGATTCTGAAGTGGTTTGGGGTTAAAAGATTTCTGTTCTTAATGCTGTGCTTTGGAGTCTGCCTGTCTGAAGAGTCTTGGTACAGTGTTTTTTGGTTTTGTTTTTTTTTTTTTAATTTCCTCCTCCTTGCCCTATTGATTTGTTGATAAAATTGAGAAGGTTCGTGGGAAGACCAAGTTAGGAGAAAGGCTAATACAAATTTATCTTGTTTTACATTTTTTGGATGCCTTCAGATATAAACATTTGGATTAAAAAAAAATCTTACCTGGTAAAGACTTTGAAGATACTTTAACAATAAATTATTTCAAAGCATCAAACTGGACCCAAAGGTCAGAATGTTAAGAAAACAGTTCAAAAACATAGTTCAGGTACGCGTCTGGAGAGCATATAATTGTTCTGGCTGAAGACTGACTTGAATACAGACAGGTTCTTCCAGCAAATTAGTATCTGTGGTAGGTGTGTATGTACACTTATATATGTATGCATGCAGAGTTTGAAAAATAAAAACGGAATAGGTGAATGCAAGCAATGAGGAAAGGAGGAAGAAGATCTGGCATAGCCACTTAAATATATAAGGTCTGGAGTTTGTCACAAATGTGGTTATTAGGAAACTTGATCAAAAAAAAAAACCCACCTTGTTTAATCCTGGTCATTTTAGAATCCAGAATTTAGGAACATTTACTGGTTCTTTCCAAAAAAAGAAAAATTTGAGAAGAGGTATTAAGGTAAGAATTGCAATACTTTCAGGCCTAAGAACCTGCTTGGATGTTTGGGCAGCCGTATTTGAGTAGTCAATAAAAGTTTGGTACCTCTTAAGTCTGGAGGCATCAAGGTTTTCATCTGTCAGTTTACTTGACTGACCGAAGTCTTGTTAGCGTATTTATTACGAAGTAGCGCCATCGTGGGCGAGTGTCTCGGGGTAGGCTTTTTGTACAGCGCCATCTGGGATTCATGCCGTAACTGTCCTTGTACATGGAAATTAACAGGTACGTGTGCAGCAGTTGAAGCCATTTGCACTGAAAAAATGCATCTTTGTTTTATAGTAGCCTAGGGTTTGAAAAAAAACTGCTGCAGTAAGAGATGTTGCAAAAATTCCAGTCTTACCTTGATGGGAGCATTCAAACCTATGATTAAGAATGTCCCAACTATTATCTGTCTGGGCTTGGCCAGTTCTTCAGTTCCCCCAGTTAAAGCTCTTCGGACATATAAAGAGGAATAAAATTGAAGGAGTTGGACAGTAAGCAGGAGGAGTGTGACTCAGTACAGTGATGGGGCACAACCACATGTTGGGAGAAGGTCTGGGCTCCAGGGAATACTTGATGCGTAGACAAGGAGGCAAAGCAATACCCACCAACCTGAGTGCTTTACTGATGTAAATATTTTGCTTTTATTTTTGGAGTTGCTTGCAGATCTCTGTACATCTCTCTTTTGGAAGCTAAAACTGATTCATGAGCTAGGCACCTATATCACCTTTTAAATCTGTGTTGTAGTCTTTGAATTATATAACTCCTGAAAGTAACTAATCTGAAAACAGACCTGCCTTTATCTTAATATTATGGGTTGTTTTTTTTCCCCCTTTCCATCCCCCACAGTGGGTTGTATTGCCTGCAGACAAAATGAAGTATGATGAGATCTTTGTGAAAACTGACAAAGACATGGATGGCTTTGTGTCCGGTGTGGAAGCCAGAGAACTCTTCTTGAAGACGGGACTGCCTTCTGCTCTGCTCGCCCATATCTGGTAGGGTTTTTTTCAGTGACAGCTGTTTAGACAATGGGATGGTTCTCGCTCATTCTCAGCACTCTCCATGAAAAGTGCTGTGCTGATACTTCTGGAAAACGAAGGTTTTGTTTATGCAATAAGGTACGCTCTGTATGAGTAGTGGTAACTTATTTGCTTCTACTTTTGGACTGAAATGGGGGGGAAAAACAGGTTCATTCTATGCGTTACCATCTCCTAGCTGGAGCAGAGGAGGAGCCTGAACAGAAGTAGTTACAAATACTGTACTTCAGCTAAACCTTCCTATTTAGGGCGTTACAGTGTTGCTCTGCATCTGAGCCCTGATAAGCTATCCATACCCTGGTGGTGAGAATTATCGGTACAAAACTTTTATCGTGCAAGACTTGAGGCCTGTGTAGTTCTGCAGCTTGTTTGTGTCTTTCACTACTGCCAGTAGTGATACCCACTGCTTTTTTTTGTTTATTTTTTATGCCTCTACAGGATAAGCTAATGTAGGCCCCTTTCTTAGGAAAAAATTCTGTTTTTCAAGATATGCTTAATATAATGTCTAATTTAGGAAAATTAGAGAAGTTTGTGTTGGCTGTAAGAGGTTCCTTCATTAGCAAGAACTTCAGTTACAGATACTCAGGTATTGCTAGTGACTCACAGGCCTAATTCTGCCTTTCAGCAGATCCAGAACCCACTGTAACGGAACTGTATATCTTAGCATTCAAAGAGAAAATGATTGTGTATGTTTAAGTACTGTTTCCTATTTATTACCAAGCCCAACTCCTCCGCGTTTAAGTGAGGTGATATACAGCAGCAATTTTCAGTTTTGAATGACAGCAAGTACAGCAAGCAGGGTTCTACTTGCAGAAATTAGGATTTGATTTGTTTCATGTCTGTACAGGGCTCTCTGTGACACAAAAGACTGCGGAAAGCTTTCAAAGGAGCAGTTTGCCTTGGCTTTCTATTTGATTAATCAGAAGTTAACAAAGGGCATCGACCCACCTCAGGCTCTGACTCCAGAGATGATTCCACCTTCCGACAGGGGTGTCAGTTTACAGAAGGTAAGGATGGGTTTGGCATTTTGATACAGATCTCAAATGTAAGAAAAGGTTAATTTCAAAGGCTACGTAAGAAACAGATCAAGTACTGGCATACCTTAAATCTTACATAATACCAGAAGGAAAACAAGCCTTAATTACAAAGAAGGGACAAAACACCGCTCCATTCATGTTCCAAAATGAAGTTGCCATTTATTGCACCTGCCAACCAAGCGGAGAGATCTTATGTTGAGAAAGCATGATTTTCTATTTTGAAAGAATAATCCTCTTCCTGCCTGTCTAAAGAAATTTTAGTTTGCATCTGAAATAACATGCACAAGTTTAATGTTCTTCTAACGTCTTTACAGTTACCTTTTTTACATTTCTTTTTGAAGAAGTCTCAAAATAATATAAACTACTTAAAGTTGGAATCAGATATTTAAAGTTTCAAAAGCAAATGATCCAACTATTTTTATAGTTCAAAAACAGTTTAAATGCTTCATAGCCTTGTCATATAGTCTACTGCTGGATTATGATACATCTCAGCTGTCGAAGTTGTAGTTATCAGAATAATAGAGGTCACAGCAAATTCTTACTTGCCTTACACATCGTAAAGTCTGATGTGGATTACCTTTTCTTGGTTGTGCAAAACATTGACCTAATTCTACAACTTTCTTAAACAGAATGAAAAATTTTCACCTGAAAAAAAAAAGAGAAACTCAAAATTTGGCACTACTTTTGAGTTTCTGTAATTGGTATCTAATTTCTTTTTACATTCTGTTTTTAAAAAGTAATTGCTTTATTTGCAACTCTACTAATCTTTTTTTGTATGTTTGCTTTCCTTTCTATGTCTCTTTTCTAGTTTGGACTGTTTTTTCCATTCTGCACCACTCTGCTTTTCATCTTTATTATTCTGTCAGTTTGTTAACTCTGCTTTCTCAAGGTTAGAGAATCTTTGCTTTTCTAATATTTACTGTCTGTTGGTTTAATAATGAGCATCCTTCTAAGACGCTTAAATAATCATTGAAATAGCACAGCACTTCTCTGAAGTGTCACAGTGTGTTGCTATCTCAAAGTATTGCTGGTTTCCAGTGCTGTTCATCTGGAACAATCCTGACTGACGCAGTGTATGTTTAGTTTACTCCTGTGTGGAAAATGCTTTGTGGGGTGAATCTCTGTGGCTGTTGTGTTGATAGTATGTGCTGCTTAAACTTAAAAGAGAAAATGTTTTATCTTATTGTATTGAAACTGCTGGGGAAGTCGTAACAGAGTATGCACCCAAAGTGACAGTTGACAGTTATAATTAGGACTAATATCCTTGTTTTTACTGATTATATTGCAGAAAATGTAGTGATCAAAGCACCTTAGATGAGATCAGCATTGTTTACTGCTATTCTGTGTGTATATTGTTTTCATAGAACTCTTAAAGACATCAGTTGAATTTTGCAGTGATTTTGCATTACTAACATACAAGATAAGAGTAAGAATATTTTGAAAGAAGGTAAGAGATGTCTTTTAGTTAGCTCTGTAAATCCTTACCATGAATTCATTTTACTAGATTGAGCTGAAGGTACAGCTCATTTTGAGCTTTTTCAAAAGAGATACTGTCTTGTTTGTTGATTTGAAAGAACTTCCTTGCCCAAGGTTGTTGCTCAAGGATTGAATCAAAGAATAAGAGCAGTAGAGAGATATAATTCTTTTTAAGTGGTGTGGCTTAAAGAGTAAAAACTATTAGGCTTCCTCTTCTGACTTGACAGATATAAACATAGTAGCAGAAATATCAGTAAATATAATTGTAATGGATTATGTTTTTAGGGTAGGGAAAATTATCTGGCAATCTTTCTTGGCAGATGTTCAGAATGTATATCCATGTATATTGCTATTATCTAATACTTGGTTTCCTTACAGAATTTCGTTACAATACTAGTGTAACTTTTACTTCAATTTTGAAACTTGAATGCAAATCTCCTAAATGGGAAACAGCAGCAGTCTAGTATTTGTTGCTGTTTCTTTACCAGATCAGTCCTGTTCGTAGTTGCCAAATTTGCACTTGTGTTACCAGTCTTAAGACTTAAAAGGAGCTTGCATGCAAGTTCTGAAGGAATTTTCACATCTGAGTGGAAACCTGGCTTCCTCCTTCATTCTGTCTTGATTGAATCTTGTTCCTGTTTTGAGTTAAAAACTCTAAAGCATTGTTTGCATATGTGTTGCAGTTTGTTAAATGTCAATGAATAGTTCTAACTTGTCTTTAACTTATTGCCTTGTATATTGGAGCTAAAAAAGCTTGCTTTTCTATTTTCCCTGCTTCAGTTTTCCTGAAAACTTGAAAATGAGATTGAATTACATTTTTTAAGGTTTTATGCTAGATTTAATGTACAGAATTTCTTTAATGGATGAGAGATGAAAACCCAGAAGGAATTTGTACTTCCATGTTTTCCTTCTGTCCCCGTCATAGGAAAGGGAAGGATTTTTCCTCATTAGAACACCATGAGCAACTTGACTAAACTCCTGAGTAGTTTTTTTAGGATAAGACTGAACTTTGTATATAACCTTCTGTTTTGCCAATTTGAGAAACTGTACATTAACCAGTTTAAGAATGGCTGTATATTTTTGATTCTCAGTTTGTTCCCTTTTCTCTAGTAAAATATGCACGTATAATCTATAGTTCTGCTGAATAATATTCTCTGTCACAGTGTGTTCAGATTTACTGTTTTAGGTCTCTTGCTTTATTTTTCCTCCTCCTCTAAGCATAAGCTTGAATAAACACATAACAAATAATATCTGGGTTTATTTCCAAAGAAACTTCAGAATTTAAGGATTCTTTTTTTTTCCTATTTGTGTTACTTTTGAGAACCTACATGCTTTTTGAAATTAATAATACGTATATGTACATGTCCTCTGAACTCTGTATTTGCCCTGGATAATTTTATTCAAGGCTTGAAGGAAATGATCTATTTATAGAAGGTAGGTAGAGTGAGTATGGCTTCCTAAATATGTTCGTGTTGGAATAAGGCACACTCGAATAACTAGTGTTTGCTAATTTGTGTCTTCAGTATTTGGTCTGCATCATTTATGTTCAATTTTTCTTTGAAATAATTTGTGTTAATGTTTTTTTTTATTGTAAAGAAAGTAAGGAAATGGGAACTCATGGGTCAAACCTATCTATGACTTAGTCTGCATCATCAAAGTTTCAGTCAGTACTCTGGTGGTTATTGTTGAACTAGCTTGATATGACTGAAAAGCATCACAAATCACATGTTGGTCCTCTGCAACATGAGGATCACCAAGGTGAAGAGCTTTTTTGTCACTTTTAAATGAGTGCTAGGAAGCCAGCTAAACAATAACTAAAACAAATCTCATATTGTAAAACTAGATTTTTTTTTTTAATTATTTTTATTTTTTTGGTATGATCAGGTGGTCTTGTGCTTTTGTGGAAGATGTCATCCAGAGTTTACAGGAGATGTAAACTCGGTTTGAGTTACTGGATGCATTGGATGTGTGATGTGTTCTGTTAATCTAGCATCTGGACTGCTTTTAAAGGTTCAAGATTCTAAATTTAATGTTACAAGCAGTTGTTATTTTTGTGATGGCACAAGCTGTCCTCTTGTAAAGTGAAGATAGTTGTTGGACAGCATAAACTATAAACTAATATTATTTATTTTTGTATTTTTCAGAGCACTCAAGGACTGAGTTCTGTAGCAGACTTTTCTGCAATTAAAGAACTTGATACGTTAAACAATGAAATAGTAGACCTGCAGAGGTAGGTAAAGGAGGAATTGTCTTAGATTCAGTTATTCCTTGATGTTGTTCTAAAAACAGTTCGACACATAAGAAAAATCCTGAATGTAATACAGTCTGCTTTGCTAGTACCAATGGTGAGTATGTCTGTAAAATGACTCTAGTATTGCACTGTTTAACACTTCTGCTCTTTGTTCGCTCAGATGAGTGCATTTAATAGCAGCAAGACTGTGAAAGGTCTCTGTCATGCCTTCTGGGCATGTGAGAGCTGCGTGTCCTAGCATCACAGGATTGAATCCTCTACCTTGTTCATCTCTGACAGACAGGAACAGAGCAGATCTTTAGGATGTTGGACCCATGATACAAATTGGTGCTAGTGACCTTTTATTTCTGGACTCCTAAAGACTTTTTTCCAGTGGAGGCAGGGAAGTGAGACAGGAAAGATCAAGAAGTATACAGGGTAGAGAGTGGGAAGATGGCAGTTTGGGTATGGACCTCTGCTAGGATTTTGATAGTGGTAAAGAAGATGGTCATGCTCCTCTTCTACTTGGTGAAATAAATGGTTGCACTGGGAAGAATACTTTTTAATTTGAGATGTTCCAGTAACGATTTTTAAGGTAGTTAAGAAGATGACTAAAAAAATTAAGTTCATAAATGTTGTACAGTCCTTGCAGATATATTTCTTCAGTGATTTTGGTACTATCATAAATCTACTGTAGACTCTTCTATCGAGAACAGTCAGTTAATTCTACTATTTTACATTGAGGATGCTTTGCCATGATGAAATTTGTCTGTCTTATTCATGTCACTTGTAGGAATGATTTAATTTGGCAAGCTGTCAAAGCACAATCTGTTTCCTAAATACATAGATGTTTTTAACTTCAATGACTGCTTATTCTCTCTATTACTCCCACTGTCTCTTCACTTCACCCTGCTCTGGTTTCCTCTGTTCTTGTTTAAATTGTTTTAGTGCTAGTTCTGGACTCATACATTTATTAAGTTGAAATTTGATTTACAAAGACCTGTGTTAATTTTCTGTCTGTATCTTAGAGGAAAATAGATCATTCACTAACATGAATTTTTACATGAAACTGTTTTTTACYGGGTGTGCTTGCAGCCTAACATGCAAGCTAGTCAGTTATATTTTAGTGGGGTGATTTTTTTTCTTTCCCACTGTGAGGTATGAAGGAACCATGGCATTTGGATAGTCATTGCTTCCACTTCTTTATTGGCACATATATTTGGATAGTTATTTAAGACACACTTGGACAATGTTAGATTGTTTGCAGTATGCTTTGAAGATATGGTAGGGGCAAATATTACTATGTTTTTAATTTTAGAAAAGGGAAACTCGCTTTGATATGATTTAGAGGCCCAGAATAGGACTAGATTAATAATCAAAGGCTTAAGCCTGTATTTCAAACTGAAGTATAATGGCAAAAGAGATTTGTGCTGTTCCACTGAGAATGACTGACAATCTGTCAATGTAATAAAATGAATTGTGGCTCCAGTAAAAAAAAGCTTTTACTTTTTTTGGAAGAAAATTAAAATTTTGATTGGCTTGGAAATCCTTTAGCTGCTGCGGAAGGGTTATTTTGATAGCAAAGCAAATATTACTGTTCTGTGCATTTCCTAAGCGCAGGTGGTAATGTCAGGCAACAGGAATGACAGCAAATTTGTTTTTTTTTTTTATCTTTGGGAAATCCATATTTTTAAGTAGAACTGCATGCTTCCAGTCTTAATAGTTCTCTTACAAAAAGGTAATTGAAACTTAACTTATTTTTGTTCATCGTTAAACAAATATATTGTTCAGCTTTTTTAATGAATATGTAATAATGCCAGTCCATGACTCCACTGAGATGTATCCATGAGAGCTGCATTTATGAGGCCCAGTAATAGAATATTGGATCTATTTTTGAAGTGCACATTTTAAAAACAAACAAACAAAATCCCCACCCAACCTGAAATAGCAGAGGAGCAAATAAGATAATCAAAAGAATGATAGTGTCTGGAAAACATGGCTCCAAGAGACTGAGCGAAAAGCTCACCAGTTTACAGGATGGAAATATATCTGATAGCCAATAGTTTTTGAATCTAATTCAGTAAAAAAAACTAGTATCAGGAAGATGAAGCTTGAGAATCAAATGAGGAATAAAATGCAGAACACTTACTAGTGAGGACGATTCCCCAGTGACTTGCCTAGGGATGCTGTAGAATCCACCTCATTTTGAGCCTGTCAGAATTTAGAAGCCTTTAAAAGCAGTGCTGTTTCAGTTGCAGTATATTTTTAGAAAGCTATCTGTGAAGCTTTTTTTGATCAGTATTGTAGGAGGCTAGACCAGATGTTCTTAATATTCCGTTTGGGCCATAAAACCTCTTTTTGTTCCCCAGCAACCGTGCTTTGCTTTTGTGCATTCAAAGCTAGCTATGACCCACTAATGAGTTGGAATTCTTTAACTTTAACAATACCACCCTTCTCTCTAAGCATGGAAGTAGTTGAGCTTAATTTCATACTTCTCTCCAGAGCTGCTGTCCTTCATGTATGTTGGACAGCAACAGTTATACTGATTTCAATACAAGCCAGTTTAAAAGGACTGTAAAGCTGCTAAGTCAGTCTTTCAAAAGTAAGGAAATTGCAGAGTGTCCCCAGAAAAACAGGGCAACCTCTCCCTGCTAGGCACTGACATCAGATCTTTTTTTTAGAGTTCAGAGATCTACAACTTCTTAGCAAAGCTGTGATAAGAATTTTAATGTATGCTAGATGCTTTCTTCTAACCTCTGTCTTGGGAGTAACTGAGCTGGTGTAGCTGAAAAAGATGGTGGGAGGGAAAGAAGGGGAGGAGAAACTAAACAAACCCTAGACCTTTCCTTCCAGCATTGCAAAACTGAAGTACTGCAGTATGAATTCCCAAACTTACAGAAGTATGTGAAAGTAAGAATTTTGGGCAACTGTGAGTGTAGATGATGCTACCAGCTGTCTCCAGTCGTCGGTCATTTATTATAGAAAAGAACTATGATTTTTTTTTTTTTTTTTTAAGCTTTTGTAGCTAATATGGTGCTGAGTGTTAGCAATGAATAAGCCTGGACAGGGTTGTTTCATATTTGACTTGAATGCCTCAATGGACTTGAGACTCTTCAATTGTAAGCTATCACAAGTGTTTGTAATACACCGACTCCCATTCACAAATGATTATACTCCATGCACAAATTAGTATAAAATTTCTGGATTTACTGTGATTATTTGCTTGTAAATCATGAAATTCTCTGCTGGAGAAACGATCTTAGTGTGTGGGGGGTTTTTTTTGTTTGTTTTTTTTAAGTAATTGCTTTTAATTTATTTGATATGAGATTCTCCTGACCTGATTCCTATTAAAATATATAGGGAAATTGTATTGTTTGCATAAATTGATTGAAGTTGGTTACAAATGTCCTTTGTTGGCAAGGCCAGAAGTTGTTTGTTTTGTTTTGTTTTTATTTTTTTTCTTTGAGTGCTGTTATGGTGTGGGGCTTTATGAGCCAGGAAATCTGTCATATCCAATAAATCAATTATTTATTGCTTGTTTTTGGTTTTTTCAGTTGCTGAGCATTCCTACAGGGGTATACCAGATAGTTTGTAAAAGAAATGGAGGCATTCAGAAGAATTAGTGAATTAAGTAGGTCTCCGTGTTGTCTTTTTTGAAACAAAGATGCATTACTATTTGCGGGGGAGCGGATGTCTGTAGACTGTATACATTCAACTTGTTTTCCTTTGTCCAAGACTACTGCTTGGGGATTTTCTTGTTCTGTCTGACTATAATTCTTTCACTCAATCTTTCCAATTAATTGCTTGTTTGCATTTTGGCCAGTGCAAGCCAGCTGCGGGTGGGTCGGGAGCCGGCTGTTTGCTTACCTATGTCCAGATTCCAAGGCTTGGTACCCCACTTCTGCTGAAATAAAAGGGAAATGGGCTTCACCTCTGATACTCTTAGGCACATCAGTGACAGTAGTGTAGAAGAGCTGTATATTAAGGCACACATACCTGCTTGTATTTCTATTTCCTTTCAGTTTTCATACTTTAGCTGGGAAAAAAACAAAACAAGTATTTGTTTACCTTGTACAAGTCAATTATTCCATCTTTTATCAGGAATAGTATGCCTGAATGTTTGCTGTGCTTTCACATGTGTCTGAGGGCTTGAAGGTATTTTTCAACCTGACTTGTATTTAGATCCGTCAAAGTGCTTTGCTGGGATTGAGACCCTTTGTTAATGGAAAGTTAAGGAAGACAAAATCAAGAGAACTTGTTTCAGCTCCATATTGCAACATTTTAAATATCTAAGTAGAATTAAACAGCAAATACTTGTCTTTTGGGTACACTCTGCAAGTCACTCTTTAATCAGATATTAGAATAAACGAGCAGAATATGATACACAGTAATTATTTTTCAGAACCAATGTTCTTTTAAAAACAGTGACACCAGGATTTTTTCTTTATTTATTTTTTTAATCTTCCCTTTATATACAGTTTAGCAGAATAAAGAGAACTTTCGTAGAGCAGACCCACTTGACTTTGGGGGCAGAAATTGTCTATTTCTTATTAGATAAGGGTAAATAATAAAATTGACTTTAATAATTTTGTGTTGATTACCATGCTTTGACTATTAAAATACAAAGTTGCCTTAATTTTAATGATTTTGTAGTAATATCATTTAATAGCTTTTCACTCTGGTATTTCAGTTAGATATGTTAGGTTTACCATCGTAGCACAAATGTTAACTTTTAATGTGTGTGTTAATAATGAAACTTTTAATAAAAGTAAGCATCTGCAGAGAGAATAATTGACTCATACAAAAGCTACTGTTATAACTGTAAAGCCTAGTGCTTTTCTGCACCTGTGAAAGGAAATATGTGTATACTGTCCAGAGAGAAACAATATATATATAATTTTTTTAATTAACAGAGACATTTCTAAATTGTGTGGTTTTTTTTTTTCTTTCTTAAAGCTATTGTTATCTTTGACTGTCAAGAATTTATTGGTGATAATTCCCCTGTCAGCAGTAATCACTTTTAAGCTTGAATAAACATCTGTAGGGACAGACTTGACATGACACAGCAAATAACTGTGTATGGAGTTTCTAAGCACATCCTGATTATGGCAATCTAACGTCTCTGCTGTCTGAGCTTACTGACAAATATAGCTAAAATCTGATAGGCAAGGTTAATTAATCAGCTAGGTTGGCCTCCTGGAAATGTTTTCTAGCTGCTGTCAGCACAGGAATTACTGTGTTTGTAGGGGTTAATAGACAGAATCTGATGCAATCCCTCCCACTTTTCCCAGCCGTTTTCATTAGGCAAGTGCTCCATAGCAACAGTGAGATCACTGAAGACGGTATTTCATTGATTTCTCCCTCCCGCCCCCTTCCATTTTTGAGCCATTCTTATCACTGAAGTGCAGTTGGGTGAAAAGACATTTTTTTAATGCAGAACACTTATGTGGGCTTCTGTCTTGTAAATAATTTGGGAAGCAGAAATCCCCTACATCTTTTCTGTGTTTAATGTTTCACTATGTATTTAAAGAGAGATACAGGTTTAGGAAGCTGGATAACTGTACCTGCTGTAGCTGATGTTCTTAAGTATTCTTGCATTGTTTGCTGGTCTTCTAGGGAAAAGAATAATGTAGAGCAAGACCTGAAGGAGAAAGAAGATACCATCAAACAGAGGACAAGTGAGGTCCAGGTAAATAAGACACAGAATTATTGCTCAGTTATCTGATATTGAACCATGTGGTGCTTTAATGGCAGTGGGATTACTGAATCTTAAGATCACATCACTGATTTAGTGGTGGCTAAGAAAAAGGGTATTCTTTGAAGCGTATTTTTTATATGAATGTGTGTTGGTGGGGGTGTTTATATAAATATGTGAACTCTTAGGATGTGTAGCCTGTATGGAGTTTTAAATCAAAGCAAATGTATTTAATGTGTAATTAAAACTGAAGAAGACACTAATATTGAAAATTAATAAACTCTAAGTGGTTGAATTAAATGGACTTGTACATGGGACTGTTTAAGTCACAGTAATTGCCAGCTTGGGAGAATGATTTTGCCTCAAGTTAATTTTGCCTGAAGTAAGTGAATTCAAAAATAAGATTTATTTGATTTTTAATTAAAAGGATGATATTGAACTTTCCAGAATATTAGAAAATTTGAAATTCATGAGAATTTCAAATGAATTAAAAATTATGTAGTCAACATCAGTGTTTAGGTTGCTAACAGACTAGCCTTGAATTAGATGCTGCAAAGCAGTATTTCAGTTAAATCATAAGCTGCAAAAGCAGCTGGTGTTGCTGCATTAAGGAAAAAAAAACTTCAGTGCGATATCTGATCATCTAGATTTATTTTAAGAATAACAGTGGAAAGTAAATTATTTAGTTAAGAGTAAATAATGCAAGGTTGCTGCATTTTTACTTTGTGTCAGGAAAAAAAAAGCCTATGTGTTACTACTGTTGTGAATTTTGTGCTTGGCTATTTAAAATCTTTCAAGCCTGGATGATAATTAATAGTGTGACCTTTTGGAAGATAATCTAATGCTGGCCTGTTAGTGACAAAGGCAGCCAGGTACAGCAACTGAAGAAA
This sequence comes from Apteryx rowi, assembly GCF_003343035.1. Taxonomy (NCBI): domain Eukaryota; kingdom Metazoa; phylum Chordata; class Aves; order Apterygiformes; family Apterygidae; genus Apteryx; species Apteryx rowi. The sequence continues at coordinate 1,473,351 of NW_020450982.1, forward strand.
TACATACAGAAGTTGCCCATGCCCGTGGTTTCTGTCCATGCATGCAGTGCTCATTCCCCTCCCCACTCTGCAGATCACCTTTTTACACTATTAAAAAGTCTTAGTGGTATTCTTGTTTGATGTGCATACACGATAATTCTGTTAGTCTGCTCTGGAATCTGTACGTGTGTTCGTGTGAAGGTTGTTCTCTGGCATCTTTTTCACAGGAGGTATGTAAAGCTAAATCAAAAGCCTTAGCTCTAATTCCTGCTTTAGAAGGCCTAAAATGTTACAGTATTAGTGTGCTCTGTGTGTATGTTTGTCATCTAGTGTTTGATAGTCAGCTGCATCACCAAATCAATGAAACCATTGTCCCCAGAGCAGTGGAAGCAGTTGTCATACGCCCTTAACCTCTTAGTGATCACACAAGCTATTTGTCCCTTGTGGAATGTGGAGCTCTGTCAGTCTGCAGAGAAGGGACAGTCTGTTACTGGCTTATCTGAAAAAATGACAAACCATCAGCATCAAATGGGATACGGCTGCAGCATTTATTTGAGCTGGTGGCCTTTTATCTTCTTCTTACTCATTAATGTTGGAGGATCTGTTTGGTGAAACTTTCTAGAACTTCAGAAAACATTGGTGAGGGACTAAGAATATCTTCACATCATCCTTTTCTCTTCTGTTTTTTTTCTAATAGTGGCATTTTTAAAGATGGTGTACAAAGACACCATGTTCTAATCCGCCACCTTTGATAGGGCTAATTTAGTGGTATCTTTCTCCGGGGTTTGTGATACCAGGATTACTTCCATGGATGCTAATTATAATCTCTCAAATATCCACAACGTGTGATGAGTTGAACTCATGAGAGGAAAAATACAGTTTTTCTGTATAAAATATTTTATTTACTATGTAAATAAAGAGCAAATGCAGAAATAGAGTTGCAGGGAAAACATGGCATACCGATGGCTTTATTAAAATATCAACTCTTTAGTAGCAATGATCAAGCGTTGTGTTTTTTTTTTTTTTTTTCCTTTTATAAAGTTAAGTGTACAGAAACAAAAATTGGGGAGCTTCTAAGGTACCATTTTTCCGAACTTGCTCTGTGACTGGATCAGCATTCTCTCTCACACACACACAGGAGTAATAATCGCAGATATGAAATGTTCTTTCAAAGTAGAGAACTTTAGGTTTTACAGAGTTAACGTATTACTAAAATGTTAGTTTTGGAACATACATCAAGTAAAATCTGTAAGTGCCTTTACCTGGCTGTCCCCTTTTTCTCTCATTTCCCTCACCCCACTTCTTTCACTTACCAAGCTGCTTTGCTAGACGCAGATGTTGGAGCACAGTGCTCCTTGGCAGCTAGCCGCTGCCTCAAGCAGTGGGCTGCCGGCCTCATCCGTGAGGTTCTGATTGTCCGTCTAGCACCTCACATGCGTGTGTATGGTTCATCAGTCTAACTGCCACGACTCAGAAATGAGTGTTCCTGGTACTCCCAACAACTGCGGCATGTTCCCCATGATTTCACTGATATTAAGTCAAAAAGTCTATGTTTTGCTCTTCAGTGGGACATTAAAACTTTTGTAAAGAGATGTTTAGAACAAATGCATATGACTAGTAAACAAAATGTAATATATGTTCAGATCTATGGAAGAATATATCTGCATGTGAGATCCTGTTTCAGGGCTATTCTCCTTGCTGAAAGGTATTTCAGGACTAGTAGTCTCCTCTCAAGGAGCCCAGAACGCTTCTGGTCTTCTCTTCTAGCCTTTTGGTCTCCTTATTGGCCCGAGTTTCCTTAAAAACAGGCTTATGCCCTGACTATCTCTCTCAGCACTGGGTTTTCCCTATTCTTTGTTGCAGTGCACCAAGGCCATTAGAAAGTTGGTAAAGCTTGACTTGTCTGTGCACCTTCCAGCTTGAAGGTTCTTAGCACGTGAATCGTATCATTAAGAACGGTCTGGCAAGCTATTAAATCCATTGTCTATCCTTATGTGGAAATACAGATCTTTAGAGATTTCCTTGTCCTATACTACATTGGCATGGAGAGTTATCATGACTGTAAATCTAATATGAAGATCATTATTACCATAAAAATGCTACTTTTTGTACCATCTCCAATATATTAATTGCTTGAATATGGGATCTCGTTCAGTGCCTGAGTGGTAAGATGCCTTTTTCCTATGCAGAGGGTGTTGTTTGAAATCAAAGTTTAATTGGAGTCTTGTTTATTTTATGAAGATATTTCTTTGGGTATTACCTCTAGTTCTGTATATTTATATCTACTCTGACCTGTTATTACTTCTGGGGCAGCCATGTGAACATGAATTTCTTTTCTGGGAGCTGTCAGATTGAGTCAGTGACCCTACTGCTGTGCCTAGGACAGACATTAGGATTCAAGGAGGATGTAGCAAGACTGGGGTGATCTATATTTAACTTGTGTGTATGTAAATACTTGCTCGCTTTTAGAAAAAAGGAGACTGCAAAATCTCTTTAAGCTGTTACTTTTTTACCCTGATGCTTATGTTGGGTGTCAGCTGCTAACTTGTTTCTCAGAGTGATTTAAAAGACAAATTTATCAAGATAGTCTCCCAGTTAGCCAGGCCACTGGCTGCTGTCAGAACTCTGTGTGTGTTGGTTTTTCATAGATTAGAAATAATCAGCAGGTCATTTAGTCTGACTACGGTACAACATCAGTCATATAATTTTAACCACTTATTCCTTTACTGAACCTCATAATTTTTTTTGAAATTTTTTCCTAAAAGCCTCTACTTTTTATTTGAAGACCTTAAGTATAAAAAGATACAATGTTTCTATAGACGTTCTGTCCCAGTTGTCAGTTGTCTTGAGGTTCTCCATTTGCCTAGTGTCTGACTGCTGCAGTGTGTGCCTGTCTGTCTTGTGCAAAATATGACATTTGGCTTTTTTGTCCTACTGATAGTTTTTCCACATGTTGACACCTCCAGACAATCTCATTCACCAAAACAAATAATTAAAAAGGGCAAGGAATTTCTCTCTTAGAACAGCAGAATAATGTTTGTATATAATCAAAAATTCACTTTAGCTTGTTTTCTTATCCTCCCTAATTTTCTTTAATCTCTATTCTGTTTTTCTTTCTCTTTATTTTTWTTTTTTTTTAGAAACTCTCTCATGATTCTTCCTTCGATTACCATATTTTCCTGAAAGGCTGCAACCTTCTCTTTTCATCTAATACTTCTCCTTTTGTATCAGTCTTTTTGATCTCCCTGTACTATCTCTTTCTCTTGACTGTTCTTTCCTCTTCTGGAATTGTTGTCTCTTTTTTTCCTAGTTTTATCTCTGCAGTTTGTTAAAGTATAACCATTGCTGTTGCTCAGAAATGAACTAATTACCATATGATGCCACTTATGTACTTAAAATACATGATACCTAGTTGTTGCTGTTTCATAAGTTAAAAGATGTCATATTTTCATGGATGGAATGTGAATTTCTTTTCAGTACGTTCCTTGAAAATAAGTTCTTGGATAACTTGCACAAAATCAGAGGCAGGGAGGCTGTAGAAAGGGGTGCAATTTGGGGTGATAATGTACACATTTTATTCTTTACTATTCTGCTACAGTAAGCTTGTATCTTTGGATATGTATTTTGTGGGGGAAAGGAGCACAATAAAAGATTTCTATTATTATCAAGGAACTCAGTAAATTAGTATATTAACATATTGCTAAAACATAGGAGAAAGATGATGTAGCAGCATGAACAAGGAAGATTTCTAAATTTAAAATGGAAACCTGACCCACTTTATGGGTGAAACATTTAATCTGTTTGTATAATCTTCAATATTCCAGTGAGATTCTTCTTAATAAAGAAAAAGCAAATAGCCTGTGTATTTATGTCTCAGAATACAAACTTTAAAATACTTGCTTTTCTGATGTGTTATAAATTTTAGTCTTTGAAAGATGTGTTCTTACTCTGTTGAAATCTGAGGTATTGATACTGCAATTCATACTACAGAATTACTGCAGAATTCAGTGGTCTAAAGAGGGAGAGGAAAAAACACCAAACCCAAAGTAAATCTGTTTTATTACAGGATCTACAAGATGAAGTGAAACGGGAGAGCAGTAATCTGCAAAAGCTGCAAACTCAGAAACAGGAAGCGCAGGAAATCCTTAATGATCTTGATGAGCAGAAGGCTAAGCTGGAAGAGCAACTTAATGATATCAGGCAGAAGTGTGCAGAGGAGGCCCATTTGGTAAGACCTAGTGGCTCAGACCCATGGCAAAATAAATGCCATGGTTTGAAGAAGGTAATCTTGCAGTGTCTTACAGCTGCGGAAAGAGAAAAAACTTTAAAGAATATATCATGAATTTCTGAATTTTGTGACCAGCAGAGATTAAGTCACTCACTTCAGTGACTTCCTAATTTAGTACTGGTGTGCCAATAATATAGTGAGAACCATAAGGTTGTGTGCAAGCTATAGATGTAATTAGAAGCACTTGTGAGACTGATTTTTTTTTTTTTTTTTCTGCCAGTTTTCCCCCCAAAAAATCATCTTAGGGTCATACAGATTTCTTTTTTTTTTGTTTCCCCAAAATATAAATTACAATATTTCTTTGTGGTATAAAATGACACTTCCAATATTAGAAATATCCATGTTGGTTAGGAAAAAAAAATTGGAATACCATGATCTCGTTGATGCCAATAGGGAGTTAACCTTTTGTTCAGGTATGGTCTATAATGTCCATGTTAGCTGTGAGGTTTTTGTTTTCTTTAGCTATTTTTCATTGCCTTTTATGGTCATAAATAATAGTTTTTGCTGAATGTGTTGTGTGTTTTCTGAGATTTGGCTTTGAAATACTTGCTCGTGCTTCAGATTGCCGTGCTGAAGGGTGAAATAACAAGCCAGGAATCAAAGATTTCAGCATACGAAGATGAACTAACCAAAGCTCAAGAGGAGCTGAGTCGCCTGCAGCAAGAAACTGCAGAGCTTGAGCATTGCATAGAGTCTGGGAAAGCACAGCTGGGACCTCTTCAGCAACATCTGCAGGATTCACAACAGGAAATCAATTCAGTAAGGCAATCTGAAAAACAAACATTTTAGTTGACAACTTTTCGTGTGTGGGGGGGGTGGGTTGATCGTTTTTAAGGGGAAGCGTTACCTTTTCTTTACTGTTGTTTGCTCATGTCTTTCAGTTGCTTTCACAAATGTATCTTGTGCTAATGGTTGTTAAGATTTTTAGAGGCTGACTCAAGTCACAAGATGATACTTCGTTATATTTCTCCAAGTTCTGATAATAAAAATGGATTAATTAGCTCCTATATGCAATAAGTGATGCATTAACTTGCACAGCCTTTCCTCACCACTTTTTCTTACTCTGGCTTGCCAGCTGTCTTCTAATATATTAGCCAGAGTCTTTATTTTCATTATCAACTTTTTTTCCTTTAATGCCGTTCTATTAATTTTGAACCCTAGAAATGGTTGATTTTTTTGGGTCGGTCATTTCATAAACTTCATGTCTGTAATTTGCTAACAAAGTTTTTCCTTAAAACTTCTACTGTTCATGAGAGAACACTGTTTTTTCCTGTTGAAAAGATTTATAACATAGTCATAATTTTAAAATTTGACTCTGTATGAGATGTAGAGACTGAGAAACAAATGGATTTTCCACTTTGTCATCAGAGGTAGAAAAAATTGTGCTGTTTCAATATTTCTGCATATTAGCAAGAGGTGCTTGAGATGAACAGATTTGAGGCAGGTATTATAAGTGATTGGTTATACTTGGCTGTACCAAAAACCTTTTTTAGCTCTTTGGAAGAGTTTTATATTGTTACTCTTGATTTTATTGCTCTTGGCTCACGAATACGCTCAACAATAGGTACTTAGGTGCTTTAGGTGGGATTATCTAATGGCTGATCTGAGGTCAGTACATTTGAAAGATACCAGGTGTTTTCTTTGCTGCTACCTGATTTCTGTATGATATGGGCAAAGCAGTGAAAGCCCCTTTTATTTAGTTTCAAGGGGATTTGGGTTCTCAACCTCTAGGTGACTAACTTAGAAATCAGTGAGATTTAGACACCTAAATATCTTCATCTGAACCATGTCGCCTCTTCTGCATAATCTGCTAAATCCAATAGTTCCTTCATAACTCGCTGCATGGTTGTAAATGTAAATGTTTGCTGCAAGGCCCTGTTTAGGCGCGTTGGTGAAGTAAGAACGTGGGGATGTAGCTGTCCGCTTAGGAAGATACGCTGTGGATTTTGTAGAAAAATCATGTGGGAGAAGATAATGAACTTGTAATTTTCCTTCTTGGAAGATGAGAATTCTGATAAAACAGCCTTTTTAATTTTCAGAGTTTAAAGCAATTGTAATCCCATAATTGCAAAAATCTAGGAAAAAAAGCTTTGCAACTCTCCTTATGATTTTGAGTGGAAACAAAGCAACAGGTTTTGATGTCACTGATGATGGTCCGTTTCCTTGGCACTAAGAAAGTTCTCAGAGCTCTCCTTCAACCACATTAAATCTCTCCTAAGTCAGATTTGTGCTCATCTCTCAAATTTATCCTTTGATTTGAAAGAACACAGTTTTGTTGTTATTTTGTTTTGGAAAATAACTACTTCATATTTTTACCTTTCTCTTTACATTTGAGAGGAGGTGGTCATATATTAGCTACTGAGCGCTGCCATACTAATAGGTATACATTTATTTCTGTTTACAGGTGCAAACAAAACTTCTTGAGCTGAAAGAGTTGGAAAATAACCAATTTAGTTGGCACTCCCAGCCACATAATATACTCGTTAATGGAACTGCAGATCATTCTAGTCTTAGCAACAGCAGCAGTGAAACTGCTAACCTTAATGAGAATGCTGAAAGGGAAAGTTTAGCAGAAGATGAACAAATAAACAATACGTCTCCAGTGAGTAAAGTGTTTTGCCTGCTTGATCATGATGTAATGCAGCTGTGAAGTTGGAATATGTTAAAAGTGGATCAAGACTGATTGTTTTGTTTTTAAACACTTGCACAAGTGGTGTTACTCTGAGGAACTATGTTGCATTGATCTGAAAGTTGATGATCTGGAGAAGAGGCAAATTTCATTTGGATGGAAAGTGGTAACAGGGCCTTTTGCTTTGGAAACAAATGCATAAATTTTTTTTTGAGTTCAATAGTGGAACTGATGTTAAGGAGAGCAGCTGTCTCCAGTCAATGCAAGAAGAACAGAATGCGGAATAATATGGAAAATCTGTCCTGCTTAATGAATGTCCTTCCTTATGGCCAAGTAGATTCTTGATTTTTTTTTTTCCTATTTTTTTTCCCCCCTTAATAGTTTCATGGGATTCATGGAATATTTCAGTATGTTCTATAATAATTATGAATCTCTTGAGGTAGAATATCCTTTAGTATTATTTTTAACTCTTTGATATGAAGAATGGCATACATAGCAGATAGTGGGGTTTTTTGTTTGTTAATATATGCAGAATTGCTTTTATCCTTATGTAGATAAGAAATAGCCCTGAAACAATAGAAGCTGTTGTGGAAGAAGAGAAAGAGACCCCAGCTGCAGCTGTTACAAAAAAAGTGAGTTTGTTCAGATTTGATGGAGGGAAAACTTAAACTAAAATCATTGTTAAATTGTTTCAGGTTTACATCTTGTCAGTTACTTACATGATAGTCATAGACTAGCATAGAAATCAAATTATCATTTTCTTACTGTTCTTAATTGGAGTATGATGTCATGAAAACACTTTGTCTCATATAGCAGATTGCTGTTGAGAAATATTTTGGATGCTCATTGCTGAATTATATAGAATTCCAGTTGTTTGTCTGTTAACAGTTAATAGTTTCTCAGAGCTAAAAAGAAAGACATGAGATACATGTTTTCCCTCCTCTGCGTCTTAAAAATTTCATACTTCTCTGTTGCTACTTTCACATTACCCAGGAAGATCCATTCGATGCTGAATCTCATCCGTTACCTGATCTAGTTTCTGAAGCCAGCTTAGACTTCTTCCAATCTGACCCTTTTGTTGGCAGTAAGTAAATTTTTCTAAGTATGGATTTGCAGAAAGATGTTTTGTCTGAACATATATATGTCAGACTAATCTACACCTTGGAACTGGTCTTTTCAGAGTAAATGTGAAGGTGTTTGAGTGACAGGAGTGTGGAGCCAATAGCCTCACAAAACCAGAAATGAGGGTCCCAGGGTGTTTTCTCCTTCCTTCATCTGCACTTCCGTATTAGCTGTGAGCTCCGCACTTTCCCTGCACTGCACTTCCCGAGTATTCCCCCACCCCGCCCCGCAGTTGCATTTGCTATCCAAGGTGCAGGCATACTTGTGATGCATTTCATGGCACTCATCTAACTTACAGCGCAGATTGCAAACAGCTCAACTGAGGGTTCAGTGAGCTGTGATGTGGGGAGGGTGTGGGTGGTTGAGAATGAATGGCTGTGGCCTATTTACGGTGACTTTGGCACTCAGAAAAAGGTATGTGGAACTGCACCATCTGTTCATCTTGTGCAAGCGCTGTGCTTTATTTTAAGAACTCAGCACTTACGAATGCTGTTGCTCTGACTTTGTCGGAAGGAGTGGTCTGCATGGAGACAGTTGGAGTGTGGGAGAAGAGGAGTTAATTTGGATTAACTGCTAGAGCAGATGTTTTAAGCCACATTAATATGCCTTGACATACTTTCAGAATCAAGATGGTCTAATTAGTTTAGCTCAGATTGCTTCAGAAGGAAAATAAACTAAATTTACTTAGGATGACTTGGCTTCTGAATGTGTGTCAGTGTGCAGGTTTAATACTTATAAATAAATTAAACTGTAATTTAAAACACTTTTAGCTTGAATGCCTCCTTGCAGATTTTGTTTGATTATGGGTTTATATTGATGTGGTCCTACTTAGAGTGACACAGCCTTTCAGAGGAGAAAGGTATGTCTGTTAGTAGTCAGTCTTTGGGCTTTGTGTCCTGTATGTTCAGGGGTAGGTGCTTATAGCTAAGAGATAACATGTCCATGTGGCATTAGGGAGTATGGCTGATGCAACTGGGATAATGTTGCCAGTACAGGAATGAACACTTAAAATTAGGAGCTACCATCCATGGTGCCTGTGAGAATTATCAGATCTGGGACTAAGCTTCAGTCGGTGGTTAGCCTGGGTTACTGTGGTGGTAAATACTGCACAACGTGGGTGTTCACTTGCGATAGCTACACAGATGCATCTTTGAAATGGCTGCTTTAGTGTGTACTTTTTCGTGGTAATAAGCTACTTGATGAATATTTGTTTTGTCTAACACCAGGTCTTGTAGTTCTGCTGAAATTAGTGAAGCTACTCCTCTGAGTGAGAGTTGCTAAATTCTAGTTGTAGAAATGAGTTTATCTTAAGATACTTCACCTTAATATATGTTTTATGGTTTAAAAAAAAAAAAACTACAGGTTGTTTTTTTCTTTTTCTTTTTTTCTTTTCAACAGGTGATCCCTTCAAAGAYGACCCTTTTGGGAAAATTGGTAAGTAACTATTTAACTTTTAATATGTCTGTTTTTGTAGAGGATTTGTAGTACAGTATATGGGAAAAGCGTGTCACCACTTTCAGTGTGAAAAAGATGGAAATAACCTGAAAATTGCCTTAGGATGGAAAAACAGTAGTGGCAGTTGGCTACTTGTATTAAACCTCTCCAGAGAAGCACATTCTCTGTGGACTTCTCTTTTGCTGTTGGAAGTATCCTGAGTTGCAATTTAAGTATGTCTGAGGGTGGTGAACAGGAGACCCTAGTCTCTTGCTGCCTATTTTGTATGCAAATAAGTAGGGCTGTACTCTTAAAGGCTCTCAATTTAGCAACTTTCTCTAGCATTAGATATTTTAAAAGGTGGAAAGCCTCAATTTAGTCTGGCTATGTGGGCAATATCACTGTATTATTTCCTTGGTCCTGGATGACCTTACAGCTGGCAAAAGCAAAATGGACTGTAAGAAAGCTGTAGCAAAATAACATTGTGTACCAAGTGCCAAATAAGAAAACACCAGCTGTGTTTGGGGAATTAAGGAGAGGAGGGCRGGAGAGTTTCGAAAAACATTAGCTTTTGTAAAATGGTGCATTTTTAAGGGGGATGTATAAAGAACCTGTGTGTTCAAATGGTTCCAGAACTGAACCACTGTCGCTATCCAGAATTTCCATGATGTGCAGAAAATGTTGGCTTGTCCAGTGTTTTGAATCATGGAATAAAAGTTATTTGTAGGTGATCCTCATACTTCTAAGATGCTTGGTCCTAACTGTCACCTTTCTGCAGTATGAAATAAGCAATATAAAATGTTTTATTTTTAAGATACTAAGCTAAATAAAGCTAGCAGAAATATTAATGAGATGTTTACTTCTTTAGATCCTTTTGGTGGTGATCCTTTCAAAGGCTCAGATCCTTTTGCAGCTGACTCTTTTTTCAAACAATCCTCCACTGATCCTTTTGTGACTGCAGGCACTGATCCATTTAGCACTGCAGGCAACAGCAGTAGTCTCACAGTAAGTTTGATAGCACACTTCTTAATTGCTTATTTTGTCTCAATTATATAGAAGGAATGTTGTGGATTTGGTCATGCTTTGAAATGCTGATCTCAGAAATCATACAGATAACAGGTACCTCTAACTCCCTGTCCCTGTCTTGTTTATTTTTCTGTCCTACTTTCTAGAAATAGTCACAAATGAAATCAAAATAAAAACACTTTTAAATGCTTCAGTGTGGAGCTTCACTGCGCTTCAAATTAGAATGTTTGAATATAGTAAACAACCCTACTGGTAGCTCGTGGAACTTACTAACCACTGAACGAAACCCAAGATTAATCTCACCAGGTTATGTTGAGATACTTGATTTGGCCTCTAAAACTTGTAGAATCAATAAGTATGTTATGTATTTTATTTGAAATCTGATGTGGGGGAGGGTTTTTTCCATGTCTGAAAAGTCAGATTATCCTAGATATGTATGTTGTTTGGGATTTATTATCTTCTTTAAGAGTCACTGAAGCCTAATCATAATTTGTAGATGCTTACTGAGTAGATGTACAGTGAATACCTCTTCCAAGTGTACTTAGGTGCAACTTTTAGCTGCTCATGCTATAACCAAGCAATTATTGATCAGTCTTCAGTGTATAATAAGATAGAGCTGGACATGAAACCTTCTTAGAACTAGGGTTGAATCTGATGAAGACAAGATAATGTTCAGGGCTGATAGATAAACACCTATAATAAGCTTAAATTCTTCATCTTAGAGGTTTGTTTCCATCCTTTTGCCATCTCCTTTCCTCCTAAGTGCTTCTTCTATTCATGTCTCACTTCCAATTATATATTTTTTTATATATGTATGTATGTATATATATGTATGTATGTTTAAAAATGCACATGGATAATTAGGCAAGTTAGGTGGCTGTAGAGAGTGTGCCTGACCAAACCCACAAAAGCTCATTTCACCTAATGTGCTCTCTAGTGTTGTCTTGTCCTTCTGTGATGTCCACATTACGCAAATCTCTAGGTCGTACTCCACACCGCAGCCTACACCTGCCRCCTTAAAAAGGAGTTTTCTACAATCTTCAGTATTTATTCAGCAGACTATCCCTTTCCAAATTACCATTTTCTAATACAGCCGATTCTTGGTAATATTATGGTCTGGTAAGGGAAGTACAGAAGAGTAAACAAATGGGCTGGAGCTGTGGTGTGGGTTACGTGGTCTGCAGCAGTTGTGGTTCTTGAGGTCTGCATTCTGGACTGGAGTTGTGTTATGCATTCATCCTGAATGCTTTACTATATCTTTGTGTGCTGATAGCTTTTTTTTTATGAAGATGGCTCTGATTGTAGAAATCTGAGCCCAGAATGGGTATTAGATATTCTTACACCTTGGATTAGCAGTTACCTCTTTTCCATTCTTTGAAATCATAATTCTGAGGAGGAGTTTCTGTTAGCAGACTCATTAACACTGATAATAGCTACTTCCAAAACTGAAATTTTAGTAAAAAGTGGCAGGTCTCCCTGAACTTGTATTAATTTTTAAAGTAGAAGAAGTTGGAAGATACTCGAAATGATCATGAGAGGATTAAGCTTGCTCAGAGGTGTGAGTGTAATTCATACATCTTAATAATAATAATAATAATAATAATGTGGTACGTAAGATTCTGAGCTTTGAGATTAATTTCAGTTACGTATTTTAGAAAACTACTTCCCTTTAAAACTAAGTAAGCGTGGAAAGGTATCATGTACTTGATTTATTTTGTAAACTATTTAACTGTAAGAGTAGTCTGTTCTTGAGGCCATGCAAGGAAAACTCTTTCCAGGAGTGCATAGTATTGAAATAAGCCTCCTGAACCTGGCAGGAAAATAGGGCTCTTTTCTTATAGAGCTTAGGTGGGAGATAAGTTGATGATTTTTACCATTGTAAAGTGTCATCTATCTTTGTGTAGTCATAATTTATAGCTTTATGAATTATATTCTCTAGAGTCTGGAGCAGAGGACTGCATGTCACAATTCATATTCTTTTTGAGAGGAAAACATTGCTTACCTGCTTATTGTACAGGAATATGAATCATGAATTCTTGGTTGTAGTTCCATGTTTGATGGGGGGAGAAAAATGCGTAATCTTTTATCATAAAATCTTTGATTTTGTTCACATATACAATCAAGAACATGGCATATTTAACTTGACCTTTTTTAGCCACTTGTACTAAACATATTAGCATAAGATTAGTATTTTATTTAAAAAACTCTTATATTGAAATAAATCAGGATTGTATTCTTAGAATGAGGAATCTTTTAAGATGAAAAACAAATTTTCCTCCAAAGGAATTTTTTGTTTTAGACAGAAATACTGAAGAAAAATGACCCATTTGCTCCTGGTGGAACCACTGTTACTACATCAAACGATCTAGGTAAAGGTGGACTGTATACATCAAACGTCTTGGATTTTATTTTTATTTGCTTTTGATTATTTTTATGTTGTTAGGCTTTTGACTGTGAATTCACAGTAGGAGCATTTTAGGGATTACATTGTACTTGATAGGAAAATTCAGACAATGTAAGGGCATAAATTGGGGGGGGGGGCTGGTTTTACAAAACAAAACTGTATCGTTATCCCTAGCGCTTATCACTGAAGGCTGATTTTTGTAAAAATGTTCCTTGCCCTACCTGAAGCTAGTAAAATATCCTGACCTAAGAGTTTGGACAGTTTGAATGGTTCGTACTGCTTCCATTAGGGCTGGTTTTAGGGATTTTTGTGTTACTTTAAATAATATAGCAGATAGCTTTGTATTACATGAGAGGAGATCTGGGACAGATTAACTACTTGATCAGGACTTCTAAGTATTAAAACTTTTGCTGCTTTGCCCTGCTGTGATCCTCTCTCAACTGATGGTTAAAGATGTTTTGGAGAGGAATCTGAAATATTGTAGTTAATAGCTGTTGAGATGAGCACATTGTCGACTATCCTCCCAAGTTAGCCTGGCGAGTGGTAATCCAAAACATGCATCCAAGTGGGATTTCATATTGCAAGCCTGCTCAATTTAACTGCTTAAAAAAAAAAGTTGTTTTCTAGAGACATTGAGTGAGGATGTGCAAAGACTGCACTTCTTTGCTTTGCAGTAGAATAGCAGTTTTTACACATTTTGCACATAATGAAAGGGTACTGTTGATTCAGAGATAATGATATGAAGTAAGGTATTTTATTACACATGAGTGGGCCTACAGTCAGAATAGGGCTGTTGTTCCTATGTATGTATAAAATGCGTGTGTGTGTGTATACATATGTGTGCGTGTGTGTACATAAAATATATAAATATATATTTACACATATATGTGTATATATTTATATACAGACATATATGCGCACATATATGGGCAAAACATACAGAAATCCAGTTATTGGATGTGTTGTTTTTTTGTTTTTTTTTTTAACGTAGGAAATGAGTATCAGTATCAGTTTGTTTAGAATTTCTCCCTGTTCAGGAGAATTATTATTCTAAATCAGTAGTTGGCATTTATAGTTTTTATAAGTAAAAGCTATTTAAGAAGGAACTTATTAAAAGTGCCCATCTTATTAAATATTTCACTTGAATTAGTCTATGTTGCAAAATGTAACACCTGTTTGTTTTTTTTGTGGTATTTTTCAGTGTATATCATTCAGTGACATTTAACTTTTTAAATCCAATTCTGTTTACTTTATTTGCTTCCATTTAGCTACAGACCCCTTTGCATCCCTGTTTGGAAATGAATCCTCCTTTGGAAGCAACTTTGCTGACTTCAGCGTGTTGTCAAAGGTAATTTGAAACTACTGTCACTTGTGGAAAATGCATAAAACTTGGCAGTGACCAGACATTAACAGTCTAGCCTGTTCTCTTTTCCAACAGTTTTACTGTTATAACTTTGCCACTTATAAAAGTTTTTATAATTGCTGAGTTTCTTGAGAAAGAGCTTCTTATAATAAAATGGCATGCGTTTCCACTTTGAATAATGCAATCTTTTTTTGTTCCTTTATAAATATTTTTTCTATATTAAAATATTATCTTGTTTTCAGAATTTGCTAAGTGCACTGGCAAAGTATCACTTTTGCTTGCGTAACTGCACTCAACTTTCACTGCTGTTCACACTAACCATTCAAGGTTTTTAAATGATTTTCGTTAATGTTCATTTTTAGTATCTACTGGAATAGGTGGAACATATGTCCCTTTTTACAAAAAAAGTGGAGGGAGGCAATGTGTTTTCTCTTTTCTTAGTCAAAACTTTTTCCTAAATAAATATTACATTATTGAAAAGAAGGGAAAGTGTTAGCAGAACCGCACTGAAAATGAATGCGCTGCTGTTTTCTTTGTTGAAGACCAACAACGAGGATCCCTTTAGCTCTTCCACATCAGGTTCGGTCAACAACGTGATCATAACTAAAAACTTATTTGAGGAATCACCAGCCAAAAATGAGGATGTCCCTCCTGCATTGCCACCTAAAACGGGAACTCCCACAAGGCCGTGTCCACCGCCACCTGGTAAGAGCTGATCCTGAGATGTCATTAAGAGTTACCTTCTCTTTAATATTGTAATTGGACAGTAATTACGAGGGAATGGTGAGATGTACTGAATTTAGAATGAATGAACAGGATGTAAAACAAGTCTGTTTTGGTACTGGTGACAGTTTCTTGGAAGCTAAATTTGGTGTGGCATTTTAGTATAGTTTGCTTTTGAAAGAGGGAAAGAATTTAGAAAATGGGAGAAGAGTCATTACAAATATCTACAAAAACATAGCACGGCTACAAACTGAAAGGTTATTAATGTGGTACATTGTAAATCTTACAGTAAATTATGCTTGAAGTGAGAATTTAGTGTGTTTTTATTCCTTGCAAAGCCTCTGTTCTTTAATGCTGTCTCTATCTCTGAAGAAATATTAAAACTATTTAGGTTTTTACATGGCTGGAGAAAAAAGAACTCAATTCTGTTAACATGCCTGTCTCAAAGTTTTCAATTAACTTTTTCCAGGTGGCCTTGCCAGAGGCCCCTGGTAGTAAAACTTGCCTGTGTAATAGTAATAACCCCCCCGTTTCCTCTACCCTGTTTTTTGTTTGATGATAACTGAATCCTCTGGTCTGCTCCATGACATGAAATACTGTTTTCCACAAAAGGCCATGACTATCAAGCATATACATATTCTAGTGGTTGCAACAAGCCTATGTAGTTACAACAGCCTCTTAATTTTCAAAGATTTGAAAATATATTACTAATATTCCTTTTTAAGTTTCTGTCCTTCGTTTCATTTTCTTTAGAAACTTTACTGAATCAGTTTTTACTATAATATTATATGAAAGAATCTTGAGGTGTTTTTTGTGAAAACTACAGCATAAAAACTTAAAATTATCTATTCGTGTTTTTTCCCCCAAAGTGTGGGGAACGCAATAGATGAAGGTTTAAAAGCAGCTGCTTAATTTCCAATATTGACTCACGGAAATTTGGCTCTTATTCGTGCCTTGCAGAGATTCATCTCTTATTYGTGCCTTGCAAACAATCGGTTAATACTCTTACATTACAGTTAACATTAAAATGGCTGACGGGGAAGTGATGATAACTTGGTGGTTTGGTAAGGTGTTTCCTTTTATGGAGGTCCTAAAGCAATTTGGGGTTTCCGACTTGATGGTATGGGAGTGGCAGCGAGGTGGGGTAGAGATCCCCTTTTGGAATGCAAGCTTCTAGTGGCAGGACGGCAGCCTTATCGATAGGTGACTAGAAAAAAATAGTCTGTTTACTTGCACATATTAAAAATGATACTGTGGTTATCTTGATAATGACTATGAATATAAGGGTGTCATGTGGATTTTAATGATTGTTTATATTTTTCCACTGATGCAGTGCAGGAAGCTCTTTTTTGTGTTATGTTATGGATTTTATGTRACTGTATATACGCAGTTAGTGGACTACTCTGAAAAATAAAATGTTAAATTGTTTTCCTAATGGAAATCAAAAAATGACATGTTTAAGTGTATTGTTTTTAATGACTTTTGGTCTAGCTCAAAACAAGGAAATGCTTTTTCAAAGAAATGCCCTGAAATCCTACCAAGAGTCTACATTGTACTGGAAAGTGCTCAAAAGAGGGGGTAATTCACTTGCCTCTGACGTGCATTGCCTTTCCAGATAGTGAGAAGCGCTCTGGGGGGGCTTTGGAGAGTGTGTACTTCAGATTCCTACGGTTATTAATCCTTCCCCTGTAGAAATAAATTTCCCTGGATGTCATTTGAAGCTGCTCCTCCTGCATTATTCAAGAAAGTGGAAGGCATGCATTATTAGTCAGTAATAGCACGTTGTCAGTGAGGGAGGGCTGTCCTGGGAAGATGATCTGGGAAGCGTCTAACCAAATTAACATATTCCCTGGGGGTATTCCTAGAAGTCTCTAAATCATTGCTGCATTAGAATCCCTTTGGTTCTATGGAAGATTTTTTTCCCTAACCTGTGACAGTGATGTCCAAAATAATAAGCAAATACTGGTTCAATTCTCCTGTTTTAATCTAAAATGACAACAGAAGCAAGTTTTAAAATACGATCATTGTAAGTACCAAACCACTTGCAGAATACACAAAATCCTCTAGTCAAATTCAAGAAACTGAAATGAAACCTTTTTTTTGTAAGTAATAACATATGGAAAGAACAGTAGGATGAAATTCAGCTCAACTATTTYTGGAAGGATTGAGTTAGTGTCCTCAAAGGTGTTGAAAGCTGACTGGTTAAGCTGGGGAAAAAAGAACAAGATAGGTGGGGGCTTGTGATTCCATGTTATATCTGCAGCTATTTAGGCAAGGATTAACAAAGTAGTTAAACTTGTGATTGCTTGTTACTCCTCCCTTTAAATCTAGAGAAGTTTTAGGTGTTAGCATAGTCAGAGGAGATTTTCGCTGGTGTTTTGAAGACTTAGAAATGCCTCTTTTTCTTTTCACTGACTCAAATTTTGCTAATTTGATCCAAATAAATAAAAAAAGAACCTTAGGGGAATTATCATGGATAATCGATAAGCATAAGAAAAATTACGGTGCTGATAGAACAGGGGCTCATGACTTCTAGAAATTCTCTTTCCAAAATACTGTTATATCAGCACATTAACATGTGTGTTCCTTTTATATGATTATATTTTAAGAAACTAGGGACTGTACCCTCCTTTTTAAATTAGCAACCCCTTCTCTGAAGTCAGTGCAAGTCCACTAGTTTACCAGAAAAGGATGTATTCCAAGTAGATTTTTGTTTTTTGTTTTTTTTATTATGGCATGTTATTACCTGCTATCTTAAATTCATTTTAAATTATTTTAATCTAAGGGAAAAGACCTATCAATCAAATAGACTCTTCAGATTCCTTTAAATCGACCGATCCATTTCAGCCTTTCCCCACCCCAGACATTCCCAAAGAACAAGAAGCAGATCTATTCTGTGATCCATTTGCTCCCACCAGCATCAGTAAAGAGGCTGACCCCAACAATTTTGCAAACTTCAGTACTGTGAGTAAACATTTTTTACATTTGTTTCAGTATAATGACAGCTTTGAATTGTTCACACTGAAGTATTCAGTTTTAATTTAAAATATTAAAACATATCCCATGTACAAAAGAGATATAACTTCCAATTAAAATAGTATTTACATTTAGTTTGCAGCTGAGGCTGTCCTAAAATGAAATACTGCAAAATGTTACAGTTAATGTTTAAGTTGCATTGCTTTTTTTGATTTTTTTTTTTAATGGAGGCCTCCTAGCTTTTAGAAAATAGTACACTTTAAATATTTTATGTTCTAGGGATTATCCATTTTATTGGAATATGCAGCAGATATAAATAATTTACCTATAGCATACACTGCTAATTATCCAATTAAAAGTAAAATGAAAGGTGTGATTTTTAATTTAGCTGTCACTGAACTGTTTGATCATAATTTCAATGTACTGAAATATTCATAAACAGCCTCATAACCGTTTATGTTAACAAAATATAATTCACTGAGTTTTGAATGGCTAGTAAATTCCAGACTTGAATGTGATACAGAAAGTAGCAGGTGTCTCTTTATAACCAGAATCCATTTCATAGAAGTCGTGGTGTCCAAGCGATACAAGCAAATCTGAAGGTTTGTGCATGCCTATATGTTTTTCCTTTTGTGTTTTTGCAAATAGGGATTTTGGAAGGCATCATTTCACTTTCAAGCTTGGTATCTGGTAAATGCAATTTGCATTTACAGTAGCTTGATCAGATGCTTTTATTATTTTTAGTCCTAATAAACTGTGTGCTTGATTGAAGTAAACTGAGGATTGCCAGGCTCTCAAAATTGATTTGCACTGGTTGATGTGTGTTGTAGCATGACACTTCCTGAAATGCTCTTATTGATCACTTTTACTAGATAGAGGGACTGAGAAAGCCAGCATGGAGCTCTTGAGAGAATGTGAAATGCAGAGGAGAAGGCAAAAACTTTCATTATCCTCTGTGAAGGAAAAAGTATTTTTCTCCAGCTTTAGTTACTGAGAATACTCAGTGAGCTGTGGGGAAAAAAAATCAAGTTTCTCTACTTTTATCCCATAAAGTTTTAAGTTTAAAAGAAGTAGCTCAAAGGAGAAACTAGCTGGAGAGTATTATAACAACCATTTCAGACTCTACATTGGGACATTCATGAAGACATAGGCTTCACCCACCTCTTTGCATGCAGAATAAAAACAAAATTTAGCATAACTCTTTGTATTTTAAGATGACTTCCTAACTCTCTCTGTTGCTTATAATCATTATATCAAAGCAATTCAATTCACATTTTGTGTGTGTGTGTGTGTGTGTGTAAAAGCATGCACAGGCAAAAAAATCTATTCTTTCTGTTTTCTTCTTGTATCACATTGACCTTTCTCTATATTACTTCTAGATTTCTACCTGCACAGTTACTTGGTTATTATGCTGCTTCTTGACAGAAGCATTTTTCAGCTGTTCAATTAAGCAGACCCATTCTATAACTAATTTTTGCAGTCACTATCACTTGGAAAAATCATCCATAATGAAAGCAGGGTAAATCAGGATGTGCCACAGAGCCAGACAAGGGTGTGCTTTTGCAGTATATTCTCCTGATTTAGTCACGTTTTCTTCTTATATAGACTGCTTTTTAATCCCAAATAGTTGAATTTAAATCCTAACACTTCAGTAAATTTGGGGGAAACTTAATACAGAATTTTGGAGCGTAGCATATTTCATAATAAATCACGATTAGGATGGCTTAGGTGCCATTCTTAATAGTTAAACTAAGCTAATCATTTAATAGCCTGTTGAACTTAACTGGCAACCAATATTTAAAGACTACAGTATGTCCAATATTCTGAAAAACTGTTATTGTCCCTCAAACCAAGGACTTGGACAGAATTAGTTGTCACTATTATTAATCTGATTATTTTGTCTTTTAAAACTACAGTATTCTACTGAGGAAGACATGATTGAATGGGCTAAGAGGGAAAGTGAGAGAGAAGAGAAAGAAAGACTTGCAAGATTAAAACAGCAAGAGCAAGAAGACTTGGAACTGGCTATTGCACTCAGTAAATCTGAAATATCAGAAGCATGAAGTTTAGAATAAGATTGCGTCTTATGTCAACTGTTTTGTCTCTTTTCCTGAATACTTAACCTATTTAAATGTTAATCAGAAGTTACATATATACAGGAAAATATGAAAGGTTTTAAACTTCTGAAAGTGGTTGAATACTTTTCTTCCATGCTGACTTGTCATTTCCCTAAATTTCATTAACTTTATCAAACAACTAGTATCATACTGCTCTAGTATGTATACTCTTGAGCTTCTTGCCTGTGCTATTTTTATGCTGCAAGCCAAGCACACCAAAGTGTCTTTCTGTTTCACAGAAAGAGAGACTGCAGATCATCTTTGGAATCACTGATTGTCATTCTAATCGTGCATGAAAAGATTTTCGTGAGCATTCGTAACTGCAAATCCTGAAATTCAAAGACAAGAAAATGTTGTCTCAATCAAGTTCCTTCAGAAAGAATGTTGGTGAAAGTAGCACAGTACGGAAGATGAAACCTGCATAGCCATGTTTTTGTATTTGGATTGCTCTTCTATGGCTTTGTTTCCTTTTAGGTGTATTTGGCAGATTTTTAGTTAGAAGAAGAGATGTTAACTGAGAACACCTCGATTTCTGTTTGGATTTTGAACTGTCTAATAAGAATGCTAGGTAGCTTATTCTTATTGAATATCTTTTAAAGAAGTGTGAATGTTTCTGCTAAATTCAATTCTTTGCTTATTTTTATTGTTTGAATAACTGCTTATTTTAGCATTCAAATTCTCTCAAGTTTTCAGCAAAATCAAGTACATTTCCCACCTGTAAGTCAGTTTAAAGTGCAGGTAGTGAGATTGTTGTTTGACTGTAATCGGTCAGCAGCTGGTAATTGAGCAAAAAGTGACAAATAGCAATTATTCTGCCATGGCTGACACTCTCCCATCAAGCAGTTAGTTATTTAAAACCTTTTGTACTTCTAAGGAGATTTTAGTAATGCCAGAGTTGTAGAGTGCTTTATTTTATATGTATGCATATATATTTTTCTCATTAATGAAGGTTCTACTGTTGGACTTGAAATAATAATCTTTGTGGAGTCTAAATGGGAAAGACTGTATCTTACTGAAACCTTTTTTGCTTTTCTTGCATGGTGATAGGTTTTAAGACAGTCAGATATTATGTTTTATAAAGCAACTAAATTGAAGATTCATGTGCGTTTGCTGTTGGCAAGATGACTGTCAAATTGCGAGACCCCACTGCTATTTGAGCCACTTTTGCCTGTGAAATATGCAGCTGAACTGGCAAGTTAGTAAGTTGAATCTGAAATAGGATTGAGAATAGAAAGAAAACATGTAGTCTAATTTTTTTTTACAACAGTTTTTTTCTGTTTGTGTAATTTATTGAATGCCAATTGA
Source organism: Apteryx rowi (assembly GCF_003343035.1). Lineage (NCBI taxonomy): Eukaryota > Metazoa > Chordata > Aves > Apterygiformes > Apterygidae > Apteryx > Apteryx rowi. Next base: position 1,494,717 of record NW_020450982.1, read on the forward strand.
TAGTTGCACCTTAAAAACTGAATGATGATTTCTTTATGGTCACTGAGTCAAAGTAGGCTTGATAGAATGTTAATGAAAGTAACTTAATGAAAGTAACTTATTGTTCATTTTAAAAGAATTCCAGTCTGGAGAATCAGTTTCATTACAGCAGCTCCAAAAAGAATCATTTTTTGCCCTGTTTAAGAACATTTGGATGGCAGCAGCATAAACATTGAGGATCTTTTTTTCCTTGCACTTTTAACTTGTGATATTTCTGCTGAGGAATTGAAAAGTTTCAGGACCCAAATCTATGGGGGGTGAGGAGTAGGGAAGAACTGGGCCATGCTTTCATATATTTAATCTCTTCATTACCTACCAATGCTGCTGCTGCAAGAGTCTGAGAGTAGTTCTCAGTTTTTCAGGAAAATGGGTAACTTGACTTGGACAGTTTTCTTTTGCACTGGGAAATGAGCATTTAAACACCTGCTCTAAAAAGTAACAAAACTTTTGCAAGTATTATAACTTATCTATACATCTTTGTAATGAGTGTACACTAATCTTGCAAATTGTATGCTTAACTGGATTACATAGTTTCTTATCTTTTGTTAAAAATGTATACTCAGTGGACCAACACAATATTATATGTATATATTATATATATATTCTTCCTTTCCTTTATGGAATTTAAAGTTTTGAGTCGTTTGATGTTACATTTCATGTTACTGACTCTGACTATAATACTTTTCCTCAGACTACCAATAAACCACTGCTGTGAGCTAAATGGCATTACTTATGAAGTTTTAACTGTTTTTTTTTTAACTTGTTCAGGTGGGGTTAGCCTCTATTTATAGACTTCCTTTTTGTTTAAAAATTCTAACAATAGCCTGTAATTATGAAGAAATAAAGTTTAAGTACATAAGTGTAAGCTGTCTGCCTATTTTTTCAAAATGGTGCTGTGAGTTAAAATATCTTGTAATGTAAATGTAAACTGTTCCAATTGCAGTCTGATGGGAGTATGTTAATTTTCAGAGAAACAGAAGTTGCTTGAAGCTTGAGGTTAGCTTTTTAGCTAAAGTGCACATGAAGTCAGTGAGAGCTGTGATTAATTAGGAGTTGTAGCAGCTTCAAAGAAAAATTAGGCTGCTTTTGCCTAAGTACCTTTGCAAAGGTTGCAGAGCCCGAGTGTTTAAATGCTTAGGATTTATCTGTGAAGATACATCTATAAGCATCCCCTCCTGGCTGCTGTCAAACAAGCTAGAGGGCTTGACAGAGCTTTAGTCTGATCCAGAGTATGTATGGTTCTTTCAAATATGTCTGTCACTATAATAGCCAGCTCTCATTTATGCCTAGGCTTAAACTGCTCCATCAGAGGTTTAGGAGTTCAGTGATTGTAAACACCAGGCTTTGATCCTTTGGTTCCAGTAGTGTTAGGTTTTATTATATTCATCTAAATAGACCCAAATCTCTTTGCCAATCATCGTTTAATGAGCCATCAGTTGAATTAGGCATTGTAATAGCTTAATTTTATCAGCTTCACACATGTTCTTGAGGCAATTCCAAACTCCCTGTGCTGGCCCCCTTTTCCTCCACTCCCCACTTCTAGGTTCCCTGCCAAGTTTCCATCTTGGGTGCGCTTTGCCTCTGACTGTGCTGCTTTCAACCCCCTCTCCGCTCCAAGTTTTCTGCTGTTTGACTCTTTATCGTGATGTGCCTAATGTCTAGCAAAGGTATTGGCCACTTGACAGCTACATTTTGAATGTGAGGTACCTGAAGCAACCTAACTAGAAACTGTATCAGAGGAATGTACGGAGGATTAGTGTGTTAAAGATCTACCTTTATATCACTATCAAGTATTGACAAGGGATAAAATGGTAATAAAGGTGCTTAGTGAAAGAACTGGCATGTTGGATTGACTTTAAATGGAGTTCTCTAGAAAACTGTCTTTATCAGTACAGACGACTTCAAGGCAGGAGACTTGATGTGACAGATGCAATGCTAACCCTTCTGCTCAATACTGAAAAGTTGTTGTGTTAGACCTCAATATTGGACCTATCGGTTCCTTTGGTTTATGTGGGCTTCCTTGTCATCCTTTGCCACCTGATACGACGGCTGAATGTCACTGCTTCACAGAAATAGCATGCAACTGTCAGAACTATGTTGTCTGAAGTTGTTTCCTCACTAACTTCTTGACAGTTTGTTAGCTACTGAAATTAAAAATTCACTGTTTCAGAATTTGATTTTTTTAGCAAAACTATAGCTTTAGTGTTGCAATATTTTAGTCATGCTTAAGCCTGAATCTTCAAAGTGAATGCATGTGCTACCTCGTGTTTCTTGCAATACTGATAAAACAGTATTTTTAGATGATAATTCTTTTAGATAATATAGAGGGAACAGGACAAACTTAAAAGGATAAAAGTGGAAAAGTAACTTGTCTGTTCAAAACTTTGGTGGCTTGCGGTCTTACATCTTCTCTTTATGGAATTTTTTAGCACATCAGTGAATATTCATGAATTTAATTCCACTGTAGATTAGAGTGAATGGGATGATCGGCATTCAGATGCATCCATTCATTATCGTAAGATTGAAGACAGTTCGCCTTGTGCAATTGTAAAACACAAGACTGTCAAATCAAAACTAGATTGTCAATAGTTACTAATGAAAGTAGATGGTAATCTTCCCCCAAAGATGATCTGATTTGCTCTAAGTTTGAAACACATGCTTTTAGTAGCTGAAGTGGAGCTTTAGTTACTGGTATGGGTGTTACTGAAACCTATGTGGAATAACTTGTGTTACCTTCCTTGCGGCAGCAAGGTGTAGGTATGTTACTGAATTAAAAAATAAATAACTGCAAGCTACAAATCTCTGAAGCAGTGGCTAAGGGCACAGTTACCAGCTGAGGAGGGACAGGCTTTTTAAGCTGTGATTCCAGCAAGGTTTAGGTGTCTGTTTCAGACCAGATAGTTGTTATGTATGCTTCCATGTGCCATAAAATGTTCAAACTAAAACTCTCTTCACATCTTTCAGCCCTAATGGTATATGATGCTTCTCTGCTGTTCAGAGTTCTAGGTGAACTCTCATGCTTGCAGAACAGCTACAAAGCTTGTCTTTCCAGGGAACCCTGAGGTTAAAGTAAAGAAAGTAGCTGCCTATCTGCACGGATGCTTCTGTCTGAACTCATTGGCCTGTTTGAACTATAACTCAGTATCCATGCAGGAAGGGAAAATAGTGTAACATAAGGAATTTCTTCTCTTTGTGCAGAAAAATTAGGAGGCTAGACAAAAACCTGGGTAAAAACACTTCCTTTTTGTGCTTATAGACTGCTTAAAGAGTATGAGAATTTGGGGACTTTTTTGTGGGAAGCTCGCCAGTGAGTTTTGGCCTGTATCAATTGTATCCCAGAAAAGAACAAGCAGGAACTTTTAACTTGTCAAATGACAGACCATCAAGTGTAGGTCAGTAGTATCCTGAAACAGCAGTCACTTTCACCCAAAAATCTTACTAAAACAAGCATGAATAAGCAAAGATATGCAAATAACAGCTGCATTGCCATTTCTTGCTCAGAATAAGGTCAGAATTCCTGTTGTGCTATAAGTAAGAGATTTAGAACTGTTAGGAACTTAGATTTTAAACTGAAAAAAAAAAACCCACAAAACCCCGTACCTGAAAAGGAGAGAGTTGTGCATGCATTTCAACCATCAGCTTTTAAAGAAAGTGATCAGGTAGCTGATAGAGGGTAAAACACTGAGTTGTTTGGATGTTTATTCAAGACACGCAGGTTGTTGTTTCTAGTCATCTCTTGCTGATTTATTAAATGACTTTGGACAAGTCACTTTAATGTGTATTCTTTTCCTATATTCTAAATAACAAAGTCTCCGATAGCCTATTATTTAACTTAATTGCAAAAGACCATGCTGTGTGCAGAGCAAAATAATTTTTTTWTTTTAAACTTGTGTGTATCATATAGGTAGGAGAGATGTTATGATGTATTTCCTCTTTTCTGTTAGTATATGCAGCCAGTTACAGCCCAAGACTATACAAATAACCTGAAGTAGCTTAGGCAGAATTTGACAGAAGCGCTGCTTTGAACAAGATATATTTGCTTGAGGATTGAGTTTACTGATAATACTGAGTGAAATTCTTACTTTTGAATTCAGAGGTCTGTGTCCCAGGTGCCGTTGGTATGACCAGCAAGATCCGCATGTAACACTTTGCAGATTGTCAGCTGTCTTATTTTTGTACCTGACACTGTCAGAGTCATTAAAGGGATTCATCCTGACCTGCTTATTCAAACTAATTTTTCTGTGTGGATTGGCAGAACTGATATTTATTCTGTTGAGACTATGTAGCGCTAAACTTTTTATATGCATCTTTGTAATTAGGAATGTATACTGAAAGCCAAAAGGTCTTTAAGATTGCTTTCCACAGAATACAGTCTCTCTTCAGATATTACATGAGCCAGGTATGAAGTCATTTACATGGAGAAAGTGATTTTGAAAGGCTCAAATGATTTTTAGGTAAAATCCCTCTTGTCTGCATTATCTGAAGGTCTATTAATGCCTCCTTATTCTTAAATACTCTTCTGAAAGATACAGTGGAGGAGTCAAAATCAAAACTAAAACTGGACCCAGATTTCATTCTTTTACATAATAAAAATGCAACTATAGTTTCTGTTTTTATCGTATGTTTATACAATATCATGCTCAGGAGAATAACTAATTTGGACTGCAGTTAGTTGTTTTTCATAGGTATTAGCTATAGAAGATGAGCTAATGATGCAGCTTGGTCTTATCGTTTTGGCTTTTCCAACTTTGTTTCTACAACATAAAATTCCTAAAGGTTTTGAAAAGCAATTTAGAGTATATGCTGGGGTAGTTATTAATAAGTGTTCTTTAGGTTAAATACAATTGATTACTGAAAATTGGCTTTATTTAAAGTGCAGAACTGCACGGGAATATTCTCTTCAGTACATGAAAGCTGTTTATCTGGTCTCATTTTAGATTAAGCTGGAATGCATGAGTTTTGTGATTAAGAAGTCTGTATGTAACATGTATTTTATGTTGAAAAACGTGGCTCATTGTCGCATCTGTAACAAAATTGCTATGAAGGAGCTTGTCACCACTCCTTACAACACATTTCACTTATCTAAAATATTTATCTAAAAGTCTCGTGATTTTTTTTCCTTGTCTTCAGATGACACTATCATGCTCAAATTGATCAAATGCATTCTCTCTGCACATTTCTTAGCTGCTTTGTCAAAACGGCTGCACCTGGGGTGGTGGAGGGTGAGGTGGGGCCGCTGCCTGCCTCACATTCTCCACACCACTAACCACATTGTCGGTGTTCAGCTAATAAATTCTTTTGCCTCTTTTTTTTTCTTCTTTTTTAACCTTATACACCCACTGTTCTCATTAATGTGCCCATTGTTTCAGTTTGCCAGCCCAGTCCTTCTGTTTGTCCTGCCGCTCCCTCTCCTGCAGATACCCTTGCCTTCCTTTCCTCTGCTCGTTTCCTTCCACAGACGCATGCTGCTTGGAATAACCTCTTCAGAACTGTTATCCCTGTAAATCAGAAGCTGCGTGATTGATAAGATATTTAATTAATGGTTGTATTAAACGAAAACAGCTTTTTTTCAGTATTGTGTACTGATTTATAGGTTTAGTTGGTTTAGCAGTTTTTACTCTGTACTTGAAATTTATTTGTTCATAAATTGAAGCTGATAAATTTGAAATATGTATGTGCTGTTGGGTGTTACTCCTTTGTGCAATTCATTGACGGCTGTGTTTTGGAGTAGATGGCTCCACCTATGCAAACACTTTTGCTGCAGCAGGTTAATACAGGTTGTAGATTAATTTAAAAGTCCAGTAAATACAAATTATATTTTGCTCCAGTAGCTTCTCAACACTAACTAATGGCTGTAATTCCAGCACAAATGGAATCAATGATGCAAAAACAAATTTAAACCTCTGTTTTAATGACACTTTCGACTAACAACGCATGGTTTCTTATCAGTTTGTATCTGGCACTTTCTTGATAGCTGCAGGCTAATCCTGAATTAGGAGGCTTGTAAAGTGTCTATGGTGCCGGTTCTCTGACGTCCAATAACCTCTTAGCTCACCTCCAGTTTTCTCTTTTCAGGGTTTTTCACTAAAATAGTAGGATCTTGATTACTTTGGGGATTTTTACTCCCCTCCCCCCCAATAAAATAAAAGTTGTTTGAAGGCAGCCAGGGTGTTAAAATTGTTGGGATAGCCCGGCAGAAAGCAATGCGGCTGGTATACAGGTGGAACATGACTGTAAATCTTTCTTTCCCCTTAGGAAATCAGGGTAGAAATGTGACTCAGTGTAATTCTAATAACGAGCACTAGAGGTTCCAGATAGCCAAATAAAAACTGTGGAGCTTCATTCAGAAATTTACCTTTTTCCTCTTGGGGAAAAATAAGGAATTTTGTCAGCACCAGCTGCTCTTACAAGTCTCTGCAAAACCAATTCCCTAAGCTATAAATCCCTGTACCTGAATAATACTCTAGGCATAGGAAATTTGGGACCTGGGTCCAAGCTTCCCAGCAGGCCTGTTGCTTAATTTTAAATCCACCGCCAATTCTCGCAATTTCCTTAGGTGCCGCGATGGGGGGGGGGTGGGGTGTCTCTCTCCTCTCAGCAGCTGCTGCAGCCGTTGGACAGGGCGGCCATCTTGTGGCTCTTCCCCTAGTGACATGGCTGCCGCCTCCCCGCACCCTTGCTGCTGCTGAAGGTTGTGGGGTGGCTACCGTTCCTTGCAGGCTATAGTTGCTTACATCTAYGTGTTATATCACGCTGTCTCTGTGCGTGTGTGTGCATGGCAGTAAGACTATTTACACTAGGTGCGTCTGTAGCTTCCTGTTGCCTTCAGCGTGACTGGCACTGTGACCGTGGACAAACCTGCCGCCATGCAGGGGCATAGAGGAGCTGGTGTGGAGGAGGCCCTGAGGAGGAGGAGAGACGTGGTGGGAGCATGGATCGGATTTAGAGGCAGAGGTGATCGGAGGGAATGAGGGGACTGGAAAGGAGTTTATTTGAGCAGCCAGGGAAGGCCATGTTTCCATCTCCCAGGGTCTGGTCGTGAGCCTTGGGACTGTGGTGCCCACAGGAGGAGCTCGTCCTTTGCATCAGGAACTCTCCTCTCCTGGGGATTTTTCAGGCCTGGGCCCATCACAGGCAAAGAAAAGCTCTGCTGTGTGGCTGGGGAGCGTTAGGAGTCTCATCCCTGCTGTCCCCAGCTGTTCCTCTGCCTGAGCTCTGGCCTGGAGTCCTGCAGCTGCAGGAGGCTGCACAAGAGGTGGAAAGTTGAAATATATTTACAGCTAGGGCAGAGGTCCAGGCCTAGAGTGAAAGGAGGTGGTGAGAGATAAGTAAGTGTTCAAATATTTGGATAATGACATGTAGTTCTTTTTTAATTTAACTAACTTTATTGTTACTAGCTAGTTTATGTGTTAATGTAACTGACATACAAAAAGCGTCATCTCAAATTAGTTGTAAGTGTTCTGAAGGCATGTTTTGTAAGCCAAAACATTATGATTCGAAACATACTGCATCAAGGTTTACAGACAGTTATGCCAGAGCATGCAGTGCAGACTGCTGTGTTTTGCTACTTACTTTTGCTGCTTATATACATCTTTATTGAAAAATAATGTAAGAACTTGGCAAACATGAATAAACGTTGATGGGTTTTGTATGTCTTACAATATTGTTGAAGGAAGAGAAACCTGGGGGGGTTGGGGGGAGAGGGAAGGCCTAGACAGCTGTGAGAAATATATTGCAGTTCTTTCGCTTTAGGGATAAAGATAAATGGAGAAACTCACTTAAGTTGGGAGGAGGAAGTAAAAGCCAAAGCGGGGTTGATGCCCAGTTGTTCCTGGGCCCTGTTTAAGGTCATTACAGGCCTCCATTGCCTTAACTTCAAGAAGAGCTGGCCAAAACTCTTCATTTGTATCGCTGTGCGCCCGCATACCGCGTTATTCCAGTAGCCAAAGCCCTTCTAGGAGGCCAGAGCAACCCCGGCTTCGCCTTTCCCGCAGCCCTACAGGAGCAGCCGCCTCCCCGCGACGGCTGCGCGAGGGGAGGCACCAGGAGCCCGCGGCTCGCCGGAGTCCCCTCGCCGAGGGCGAGGAGTGCGGGCGCCGCCGCCACCGCCGCCGCTCACCTGCGGGGGCGGCCCCGGCCCGGCCCGGCCCGGCCCTGCCCTGCCCGAACATGCGCCGAGGCTCGCTGCCGCCGCTTTACACCATGCGAGGTGGCAGCGGCTGCTGCCCGTGCGGGGGAACAGCAGCGCCAGCCCTCGCCTCTTGGCTCCCTTCTCTACCGCGCCTGGAGCCCGGGCCGCCCTCGGCGACGCCTTCATGGACTCCCGCACCGAGAGCAGCAAGAGCGGCGACCCCAGGTAGGGGCCGGGCGGGGACCCCGCGGCCAGCGCGGGCCGCAGCCGTTGGGCCGCGCGGGGGCGGGGGGGGGCGCCCTCCGCCTGTGCGTTACTCCTACATCCCTCAGCTTCCTGCGGGACCCCCGGGATCTCTTCTCTACCGCGCCTGGAGCCCGGGCCGCCCTCGGCGACGCCTTCATGGACTCCCGCACCGAGAGCAGCAAGAGCGGCGACCCCAGGTAGGGGCCGGGCGGGGACCCCGCGGCCAGCGCGGGCCGCAGCCGTTGGGCCGCGCGGGGGCGGGGGGGGGGCGCCTCCGCCTGTGCGTTACTCCTACATCCCTCAGCTTCCTGCGGGACCCCCGGGATCTCTCCGCTTGCGGAAGCCCCGTCTCCTACAAGTGCCACAGCGCCGTGTCCCGAGCGAGCAGGACACGCGGCTGCCGCTGGCCGCAGCGCGGGTCTCCCCGCGGTGGCGCGGTGCCCGCTGCTCTCCCCCAGGCCGGCTGCCGGCGGCGGCGTGTCGGCGGAGGGACGCGAGTGCGGCTCGTTTCCTCCATAAACTCCCCGTTCTCAGGCTCTCGGGTTTGTTACCTGTCCGATTTAACTCGTTCTGGGAAGGCGGCGCCTTCGCAGCCGCAGCCTGCCCGCTCCTGCTGCCGTGTGCTGAGGTATTAATTCGGCCCMGCTGGGCTCGGCGCCGGCCAGGTGAAACACCGGCGGGGCAGAGCTGCCTCGCAGCYCGCTTTTGCCGCGGAGTCTCACAGAAGTTTGGGTAAACGACTTAGTCCCCCTGCTCTTCAGTTTACCAGCCCGAAAAGAAATTGCAGAAGGGGCAGAAACCGTCTTTTTACTCTTTCTGGGTTGTTKTTTTTTCTTTCCCTTGTTTTTTTTTGTTTCGATTAGGCAGTTTAAGCTAGTTAYGTGTCTGTGTTGCAGTCCTTCGGTAGTTGTGTGCAAGTTTAACTTTGGTCATCGAAGCATTATTTGAGTCRTATAATGTCACTGGAGACTGTATAAGAGGTTGCAAGACCAGGTCCCTTTTCTTGAGCTCCTGTTTACACAGCTTGCAACACACCTTGACACGGAAATGTTGATGTTAATTACTCTATAGCTAAATCTTTTCCTGCTCACTTTTATGAACCAGCTGCTGCAGGTGGGTGACTTTCCTTTTTCCTTTCCATGTGTGCACTCCTGCTGCCCCTAAAATGCATAAAGTTATATGGTGTGTGTGTGTGAGGGAGTTGTTTCCTTCAAAAGCTGAATCAGTATGTAAATAACATTTTTTCCTGATGATGATACACTACATTTTAGACTTAAGTCCATTAAAGGCCTATTTATGCATTCCTATGAACGGGTCTGGTGAAACTTAAAGCACTGAAATGCTGTAGGGTTAAAAAACACAGAGTCTCTGAGATCTAATGATCCAAAATGCTGCGAGTATTAGCATTTGCAATAGGTTTGTACATTTTGTTGTCACATTCTCTCTGGATAACTTTTTTAGGGACTGACAAAGTATTATTAATTTTATTCCCACTTTCTAGGGTGCGAAGGTGGGTCTTGTGTTTGCAATAGTGATTTTAAGTGACATTATTGAAAGACTGTTGTGCTTCCAGGCCCTGTGTTAGCATTGATAGTAGATTAGCTGCCGCAGAGATTGAGAGATTGTGGCTGTGACCGTGTTACGCTTCAGAAAGTTCTGTGTGCACAAACAAATGTTTGCCAAAATGTCCTGGAGCAGCGAGCAATTCGAGCTTTCTCAGGGCAGGGAGGTGGTGCTGAAGGGAGACTTGCTGAAGCTGCTGGACAACTTGGTCCTGGACTCTCATTGCCTTTCTGTAGCTCCATCTAGTGGACCTGGCTGTCACATTCCCATGTAGATCTGTGCCAGGATGGGAAGTACTTTGGTTGTTTTGGTTAAAAGATGCCGGAAAAACAACTTGTATTATATGCCAGATTTTTTTGCTAATTAAGTTATCACTGATTCCATTTTGTAGTTCGCAATTTACTTAAAATACTCCTTTATGGCCCTGAAGATGATCCTAGAAAATGTTTTTTCAGGACTAAGCTTACTTTTCTTTGGTTTCAGATCTGTTTTGAGAGCAGATTRAAATTATTAGCTCATAGCTGGAAGACAGGATGGTTTAGTGGACTGGTTTGAACTAAAAACTAAATGCCAGAATTTTTGAGTCAGGCTGATGGAGAGCAACTTTCTATTGTGCAGGTTTTCGGCTTTTGTCCTCACTTTGGTAACAAACAAAATTTCAGTCATCTTTTGTGGAAAAGCAATAATGGGAAGAAAATTTGAATGTTAGGATGGATACTCAGATATACTTACTTAGACTTAATGGCTTAAATCTTGAATGTGAATCAGAGTGCAGTGCTGAACTTGCATGTGTTTTTTATCTGTCTTTCTCCTTGACTCTAACTAAAAACGTCATCCTGAACTGGTGGAATCTTGTATGTCAAAGCTGTTGGCTTTGATAAATCAGGGTTTACTGTCAGAAAAGGAAAAAATGCCAGAAAGTTCCCAGAGTGCTGTGTATCTGAATTCGAAGTCCCCCTGGTTTGGGGGGGTTTTGTTTGTTTGTTTGTTTTATCATCACGCAGCTTTTTTTAGTTGGTTTTTCACTCTGTGAAATGGGGAGAATAATAATAATCTGCTTCTTGGGGCACTCGTGCCTAAGAAGAATAACTCTTCAGAAGTGCTTTAAAATATTGAATGCCAATAAAACTTACTACTAATACATTTTTTTTCTGTTCTTGCATATTGAGCCAACCAGTAGTTCCAAGAGCATTATAAAGGTGTTATTGAATTTGCTAAGCTTGAATTGTTATTTAATTTGAGGGAAAGTGGCATTGTTTTTGGCTAAGGTACCATGAAGCATGCCTTGCAGATGACCTCTTACTCAGTAATTCAGTTTGTTGGAAGCTCTTGGGAAACATAACCTGGAATTTCACGTAAAGCACTGATTAAAGGCAAAGCAGTAATCCCCTGTTTGTTAAAGTGTATTGTATCCTTCCTATGTATATTTTTACGAAAGCTTACTGTTCAGCAATGCAGTTTAAAAAAAGAGCATGCTTTTATTTCAAATTCGACTAAAACATGTTACTGAGTAATTTATTTTGAAAATGCTTTACATAGATTTAATGTAAAAAAAAAAAAAAAAAAAAGGGCAGCTCATATAAGGAAAATGCAGGAAAATGTCTTTTGGGCCAAACTGTGTATTTCATCCCTTCTATGTTCTACACCACACTGCAGTCTGAAAGAAGTGAAATGCAGGTTAGTGTAAAACATCAGAAATCAGACATTACGAAACGCTGTAATAGGATGTGTAGGTAACTATTTTGTGTTCTACTAATTAATCTTTATTCAGATAATTATTACTAGGTCATGGAGAATCCAAACAAATGTGAAAATTCCATAACAGCATTCCCTGCATTCTCACTGAATCTCATTGCAGAAATGATGCAATCTTTCTGGCTTGATCTTGCACTCCTTACAAAAATAAATCCCACTGATTTGGGCTGGTTTTTTTATGATGAACTTGGCAAACCTGAACTTGCATTTTGCATAATTTTTTTTGGTTTTTGTTTTTTAAGTTTGTACCTGAATGTGCTCAACTCCATTGCAAGACAATGGCCTCGTCCAGATCTTGTTGAATTCTCATTAGTTTTAACGTAAACAGGATTAGACCTTTAAAAATTGAGACTAACTATGACAAAAGTGTAGGTTTGACCAGAGGTAGTAAAAATGTGAGAAGTTAGAGGACTTTGAGAAAAGAGCATATAGGTATTGTAAGGCTATGTAAATGTTGACCTTAAGACTTTATTTAAAAAAAAAAGAAAAAAAGAAAGAAACAAACCTGTGTTTCAAAATGATAAAGGTTGTTGAGCATTTGAATTGAAAAGGAACTGTTAAAACTTAAGCATGAATACAGACTGATTTACCATGAAAATTTACTCAACAGACTTAGCTTCTTAATTGCAGTGTGAGTGTGAAGTCCTGTAATGCTGAATATATTTGTTTTCTTTTAACTTTAACTGTGTGTTTAATTTTTTGTTTGTATGTTCCAATAGATTAGCACAGTTCTAGGATGCTTGGGTTGATAATTTGTAATTGATCAGATTAAATTGCATTCTTTCCTTCTGTTTGTTGCAGACACTTCTAATAACTAGGAATAATCACCCACTAAATGCTGCAATTCTGCACTTTTGGTGCACTTCTATGAGTGGTCACGCCACTAAAACTCTGTTGCTTGCTGAAAAGGAAATGCAAAAATGACACAAACACTCTTTATCTACCTGAACAAATCTATCTAAATTGATTTATTGCATCGTTTGCCAATTCAAATACAGGATGAGAGCTGTCAGCATAGTGCAACTTAGATCCTGCTTGGTGTAAGTTAAACAGTGGTGGAAGCAAGGGCAGAACATAAGTCTACTGATTCTTTGAACTTTGTTCCGTTCGCTTGGCTGCTTTGTCACATCCCATTGTCTTGTGACCTTTCGCTGAAACGTAAGGGCCAAAAGCATGAATGTTTTTTTTAACAAAAGACCTTCGACATTGTCAAGGCATCAACAGCTGTGGTAGTTTCAGAGCAGAGTTAGCCTCAAAAATAAAGCCTGCCAAAATCCACATACAATCTTGAAATATTGACTAAGATCTCCAGAATTCCAGAACTGCATCACTTTCGTATTACCGTACTGAATATTTGGGGAACATGGATACCGAGACCTTTGCTGTTGCTTTATTATTATCAGAAGTAATGACGTTTCTGCAGCACCTAGGAGCCTTAGTCACAGGCAACAAATGTATTGAAGAACAAAAAGATAAATGGAAATTATGCTGAGGTGTTGCTAACGTAGCACATAAAACAGGAAGGGATACGTTAGAATTGATTTTTCTTATATAAATTTCTTTGCTTTTGAATATGAGGAAGTTTCTGTGTTGTTTGAAAACTGAGTTAATAAATTATTGTGAGAACTGCTCACTGGCTCTCCTTTTCATCTAATGAGATAGGTGTTCATATGAAATTATTTCTGATCTCACACGGCTTTGGAAATGCTTGCAGAATAGAAAAAGAATTCTTCCCAAGTGATATGCTTTTCGGTTTCTTTAAATATAGAGATTTTTTTTCAGTCTTTAGATTCAGAAGATTGTTGCTTGAAGTAGTCAACTGTTTAAAAAGGACTTGACAAACTTGAAAAGGCAAAAGAAAATAACCTCAGTTATCTGATACCTCCTAACCTGTCTGTGATTGTCCAGCATTATGGCAATAGAAATAATATCTGTGTTCAGCGGTGATATTTTCGAAAACACGCAGTGGGGAAGATACCTTGGTGCCAGTGACAGTACTTACTGCATTTGGTGGCCTGACACTGTCTCCCGTAACATCCTCATAGACAGGCTGACGAAGTGCATGTTAGATAAATGCGCAGTGAGGTGGACTGAAAACTGACTGAACTGCTGGGCTCACAGGGTTGTCATCAGTGGCACAAAGTCCAGCTGGAGGCCACTCGCTCCTGGTGTCCCCCAGGGCTTGATGCTGCGGACAATAATGTTTAACCTCTTCATTAATGACCTGGATGATGGGATTGAATGCACCCTCAGCAAGTTTGCAGGTGATACAGAATTAGGAGGAGTATTGTGTTGCGTAAGAAATATATTTTGGTGGAACGACTCGGCAACAGAAGCCAACTGTGCCATGTAGACAGATCTGCAGCAGTCGAGCCAGAACCCCGGCTGGTATTCACTAGAGCGACTTTGCTGATGTTCGTGAAGAGCATTAAAACGGTGCCAGTTATGATYGGACCCAATTGTGCTAATGCTGGTCAAGCTCCTAAAACAGTATGATCCCTAGTATGATTGCAGAGGTTATGCTGTGAAGTTTCTTTGGGACTGGAAAATAATCTTTCCATTAGATGCTTTTCTCTGATCTTGCCTCTCACTTGCTTTACATGGTTGTGACTGGGCTGCATTTGTAAAAGCATCATGTGCCTCTGTTGCTCCCCACTCTGAGATGCTGATTCTTCCCCGCTAATGAAGAGAAGAGGGTCAGCTCCTGAGTCACCAGCAGTTGGGCTTCTCTGGGGTGGCTTCTCACTAAGTACTGTTTAGCCCAATTGTGCTTGACTATTTGTATTTTGCTGTGTTCCTCCAAATTAAGTTATCTATGCATACTGCCTAAATTGCCTTGTGCAGATGATGTAGATTTGTCAGAGAAATGTTTCCATATCTTAGGGTATGAACTGATTTAACTTGCTTTCAATGTTTCACAATATTGAAGGAGCTGTTGAGTTAATATTGAAGGCATTGCAAAGGTTTGTGGGCACCAATTTTGGACTTAACTTTTTTTGCAAAGTCCTGATAGTTACTGAGGTCAAATGAGTGAGTAGTTCAGCATTTTGCAGAATACAAGGTTTGAGTGYTGTTGTTGTTTTTTTTATTAAAGAAATCCATAAAACCAATGACATTTTATATAAGCATATGTGCTCTTCAGCACTTGAGAGCAACCATACAGTAAGAAACCAGTCGTCATATACACAGTGAAATAAAGAAAACCTATGTAGAAATATGGTAATTCCCATCCTCCAAAAAAACCGTCCTCCTTTTTGACCATGAAAAGATCATGGTTCTATACTTCTGAAAATGCTTTACTTTTCATTAATATTCAAAAAACTAATTTATCATGTACTTTCCTTAGTGCTTATTTATGGTGTTCAGTATTGCTGTTGGCATAGAAAGGACTTGATGTTTAAGCAAGAAGAACATTGCCTAGGATGTCCTGAGTGCTCCTGTCTGGAGGCGGCGGGGCTGCAATGGAGGACAGAGATCAAGTCTGATGTTAAGCCATAGGATATCCTGTAATCATGAGTTGTRAAGCACCCCCGGTTGTGGTCTCCAGGGCAGAGAACGATGATTTCATAAGTACTAAAATCACAATGAGAACCATATGCTTGTCCTTGTAAGACCTGCTGCCAAAAGGCAAAAAAAGAAAGAAAAGCTTCTAAAACCAAGGAGGAAACAGCCTAAACTTGAAAATATTCCTCATCTGAACTGTTTAGATTTGTTGGCTTTAGTTTTAAAAGAAAAAAGGAGAGAGAGATGTGGGTGGGCTGAAGGTTGTCTAAGCATGTAATTCTTACCTGAAATCTGCCAAGTCAAGTCTTGAAGAATTTACCAGAAACAAGCAGACCCTTCACCATACAGAACTTTAAAGACTAATTTGGGAAATACAGTATCAGTTAGAAAGTATATAAACAGCTAGTGGAAACAGTGGGTAATCTTCTAGACTAGCTCATGACCATGATGTAGAAGCACCTTGGTTAATTTTAAGTTGTAAGCAGTAGCTATGCCCAACTTGGGGCGGGGGAACAGTAATGTCTTTTGTCTCCTGCTGTAGCACAAGCACATACTGCTGTTCTGAACTTGTAGCAGTTCCTAAAGGGACAGCCTCTGTGTCTATTAAAATAATTCTTATACCTATGCAGGACACCATAAAAACAGCAAAAGGTTTAATCTGGTATGTTAATGTCTTCAGAGTATCTTCCTGACATTCTCCTTCCCTTGTTCATCATTTTTGGGTCCTCCTTCAGCAGTTGATGTCTCCATTAGTGGTACTGCTTTGTGTAACCTAACAAATAGGACCATGTGTAGGATAAAAGACAGGTCTAATTTTTAACATTAAACTATAACCCTTTGGAGAAACTAACTTAGTTCTTAGATAAATCAGATCACAACTGATCAACTTCTACAGTATAGCTGTTGTAATGGAGATACTGCGTCTGCTGCTTGTGGCTGCCTTTCTTACGTATAGCAACAGTACGGCTGATCCACCAACAGGGCAGTTTGTGAGCGCACACCATTTTATTTTGACAAAATCAGCCAGATGAGCTCACTCCAATGATTTAAATTGTTTATGCCAACCCATCTCATTTTTGCCTGAAATTAAAGAGAGTTTACAAAGAACATGTAAAATCTCACCACCTCCCAACTTTATAGGAACCAACAACAAGCAGCAGTTTGGCTTGTGGATTCAAGCCTGCTTTGCGGAGAATCCTTAGTAAGAAGAAATGCTTTCTTGTCTTACCTCCTTGCTTCTCATGTTCGCAGCAATTAAGGCCTCAGTTCTCCTCCATTTCAGCCGGTCTAATTCGACTCTCTGTTCTTGTTCATAGGTTTCTGAAGTGGTTCAGTACCTCATGCAGTGATTTTTGTTTCAAATCTGTAATTACAGGGATATGTGACTTCTGCCTTGTTTGCACAGAATGAAAGACAGCTGACGTGGTCACTAGTTTTTGACAGGTCTGTGACAGCTTGTAGATCAGAGATATGCTGGCAGTGACTGACACCCTCCAGATTAGTGGTATTCAATGATACATGAACTTAATGTATCCTGGGATGGCTTCCAAATCACTCATTCATAGCATACTATAACTGAACTACTGAGGCTCGTAAGTATAATCATAACATGGCTAATGACCAATCAGAGAGTACAGTGTCCTAGGCAGGCAGGCAGGCTCTGCCCTGCCTCACGGTGTGACTGTCACTCCGAGCTGGTTAAGTAGCACTGAGTGCCTGCCGCTGCCGCATGTTCTTACTTAAATGCTGACCGGGCATACAAATGACTATGTCAGAAAACACGAGAGACGTACCGGAAAGGTAAGTACCAATGCACGGTGTTTTCCGTTTGGATTAGAGGCGGTTCTGATCTTATAGTTGAAAATAGGAGAGAATCTGCAACCCACTGAAGCATGACTAATCAGTTTGCTAAAATGCTTAGCAATCTCTAGATAAAAGTATTTCTTTTTGCCCTGTTGTTAACAGCAATAAATGAGAATTTGTAGTATTTATGTAAGGTGTATATCTTAGTTCAGGTCTTAAGTTCTTTACTGGGAAACCACATCAAATGTCTGGTTTCCTTAGAGCATTAGAGAAGTGAGCTACTTACGTTATTGCTGCTGCTGCTGGGGATGGCACTGTGTTCATTATTCTTATTCCAGAAAAGATGTCAAGTGATTAACATATCTTATCTGTGCTTTGAACTTCAACAGTGCTTTTTTTGTTTGTTTTTTTTTGTTTTTTTAATCAGCTGTCTGTTTTAAAAGGGAGCATTTTGAAAAGGTTCACTGTATTTTTTTTTTTAATTCTCCTGCATTGAGATAAATTAAAAAAAAACAGATAAAATGTTACTAACAATAATGTCTAAAGACTTTAAAACAGATGAAGGTGTGTTTATTACAGTGTTAAATATGCTGTTTGGTTCAGGGATGCAGATTTAAAAAAGGCAGATACAAACTGTAATTAACATGCAAACAATAATTGGCAAAGTTTTAATTATTATGGTAAGTAAGGCTCAGAGCAGCTTTCAGGAGTTAGGCGGACATGATACTGCATATTGTATGAGACAGGGTGCTCACGTGTATGCCCAGACTTGGTTAATCAATGTTTGCAAAGCACTTGGGAGGCTCTTGGGAGCAGGGCTGTTTGCAGTGCATCTGAAGCRTGGTGACAACAGCTACTGTGAACACTACTATGTAATGAGTCTCTCAAACTTATAATCCTGATTTTCATATATAGAATATAACTATGCTCTTTTTTTCTTTGTAGTAATTATTCTTAAAAACAAACCCAGAACACTATGCTGAAGTCCGTGGTTATTATTGATGCTGTCAGTTTGTTCTGTGCTCCCCTATTTTCCTTAAGATGATACCAGGATTTTGCTCTCTGTTTTTTTTTTTTTTTTTTTTTTTTTTTCCAGCAAGCTATGTGTTTTGCCATTTTTTAAGGAAGTAACAGTTTCCAAGTCACAAGACAGTTCACATCAGTTAGAGCTGTTGGAGTCAGGAAACTGATGAGGGTTTGGGTTTTTTTTTTGGTACAGACTTCTATACCGCATATTAATGCAATATAGTTCTTCTGTCATGAGATGCAAGATGCCCATGTTCCACCTGCCTTGAAATTGGCCAGGTTGCCGTGACTTTGTTAGTGTAAAGTCTGATGTTTTCTTCTTTGGATTTTTGTACAGCAATTCTGATGGTGATGAACTTGGGCCAGATTTTTTCAGCTGGTCTGTATTATCCTATTGCCAGTAACCCAGAGACCAGCTGAGAACCCTCAGGAAAGGTCAGGCTGACATCTGAATGTTGTACAGGAGAAAAATACAGACTAAGCTACCAAGATAATCTTCTGACTCTGAGATGCAACAGCCTTTTTTAGGGAAAGTGTGTTCCCAGGAGCGCGCACAATGCAAAATTTTAACCAACTTACAAGACCGTAGTAGTTTATTGGTCAGGAACCGTACTGAGTATGAGCTGAACTCAAGCATCTGTTCCAGTAGCAATGAGTATAATAATCTGATGTAGTACGGAAACATTTCACCTTTAACAAAGCGACGGCATAATCATGATGCAACTAGCCTATTGTCTGGGTCAGACTTGCACCCAGTCAAGGTGTGTGCTGTCACCCAGTGCTGCTGTGTTCCTGCGAGCTGAGCTCATCAAATTACCACGCTCCCACATGGTAACTTCCACATGTGCAAGTACTTATTTATAGCACATGCTTCTCTTTCAGAAAGGAGAAAACCTGAATTGCTTTCCACATGCTGCAGTGTAAAGGTTTGGTTAAAAAACCCCAGTGTCTGAAATGGAAGACACCTTCATCTTTTGCAAGTATTAGAAATGAAATAGCAGATTATTCACATGGGAATAAGGCTAGCGCTGAAGGTGACAAATGCAAATGTAGCAGTGTTGTGCCAGCGGAAGGAGAACAGATGTGCTGAGTTTATTCTCTCTCCTGGCAGGTCACCTACRTCAGACCTCAACATGGCATTGCACGAATGCATGGCGGCTCTGGATTTATTTCTTAGCAACAGGTTCTCAGATGCTTTGGCTTCCTTACAAGCAAAGTAAGTTGACTACTTTTACTAGCTTTCCTGTATTTATTTTTCTTTGCTTCTCCATCTTTCATGAGAATGGACTAGACAGCTTGTACTCTGTCAGTAGTCGTTAGACTGTATAGTTCTGGTTCGGAAAGGGGTAGTAAATAATATGCTAAGTTTTTGAGAAGACAGAAGAAGGACTTTACACTTGAGTAAGTAAATAACAGGATTGATCAGAGGTAACTGTAGAAAGTGCTGAATTGCTGTCTAAAGAAATAACCCTTTAACTGTAGAATAGTATGTGAGATTCTTACTCCTGAAAGAAAAAAAAAAATCTATCTTCTGTCTTTTCTTTTTCGTCTTTTAATGTATTTYGTGCATACAGGGGGAGTTTGTGAAATTGTGTCTAAACTGGCAACTGGTCATGAATGTTAGGTTTGGGGCATGTTACTATAGGTTTGAATTCATGTTATAAGTTTGCTTTGTGGCCTGTTTTCTTGTTTGTTTGTTTGATAGATACCTACTTTCAGAAATATTCTGACAACTTATCTTACAATTTAGCGTTATGATCATGTACCCTGTTTCAAAATTAAGTTACATGACTGGCCCAGCTGCAGGTAGTGACATCATAAAATAACTTCTAAAAGTTTTGGCTCTTTCCAGTTTCTGTTATTTTTGTACCTTGTCCTGAAGTTACCTGTGCTCTTGGCTTGTAAGTCTATTGTTATTTTCCATCTCTTCCCCCAGTTTGCTTCATTTATTTTTGAACCATCAGCAAATTACATCATGCCATCTTTCAGGTCACTGGAATATCAAGCAAGTGTAATTCATAGGTAGTGCAGGTTATATATTTTACCACTTCAGTTTGCCATTTCCTTTATCCTTGACTGCATTTGTTCAGAAGTGTTTCAGGTTGTCAGTGATCTGATGGATCACATAATCCGAACTCCAGTTTCTCACATGCAAAAGTTCAGTGAAAACCCATACAAATGCTTTTCTGTAAATATTATGGCTCATGGTGTCTGCATTCGCGCATACCTGGATTAGGCCTCAGATATCCTGAAAAGTAGCAAGAGTAGCAGGTTGCAACAGCTGCCTTTTCTGCCCGATTATTCTTTTACTCACCTCACTCAGATATGTTATATGCAAGTAGTCCTCAGTGTTGTGCATCTCCTTCCCTTCCTCTTTCCATGTCCTCCTCAAGATATGACTGCTATGGCAGGAGCCACCAAAAGGGACTTAGTGTATATTTGTTATACATCAGGGATGACTACAGTAAATACTACGTATCTGCTTTACTGAGGTATCAACCTCAGACTTTTTGGTATCAAAATCTGTAGATTACCCATTTAAGTGTACTCTGTAAAAGTTATTCTTGATAAACTGTGGGCTTGGATATATTCCTAATACTGGCTTTATTCACAGCAGTATTGTGTTTTGTGTTTATATGTCATCAGAAGATATCATAAAAATGGTAAGAAGAATAACTGTGTTCTCATTAAATTCTGATAGTAAAGCCCCTGTGCCCATCTGGAAACACTTACTCGGGGCTTAGCAAAAAATAGGGAGATACTGTGCTGGAGGCAGTTTCCAAAACACTGCAAAAGCTAGTGAGGCTGTGTGTTTTTTTCTGTAAATCCATTTTTATTCTATTGCATGTGGTTTTCATTCTACTTTGTTAGGCCCTGCAGAATTCATTACATGGGCTGACATGCTGTCTTTGCACCTGGAATATGAATGTATTGCATGTTGCAAAACCATTTTGAAACTGATTTTTCATGTTAGCGTGTTGTTAAGAGGAGGCCCCTATTCCTGTTGGCCCTTGGCAGTGACAGAATTCTGATCTTTGTGAGTGTAATGCAGAAACAGGAAGCTAGATTTCACTCCAGATGATATCCATTATAGACACACTCCATCTCCTTAGGGAATGAAAAGGGTTGTAAAGCAGGCACATGTGGTAATATTGAGTATTTTCTTTGGGAATCATCAGTTCCTCACTGTTGCCTTTTAGCATGCTGAGATTTGAAATTGGTTTTCACAGTCCATAAACATGCTATCTTTGTTTAAAAAATACTTCTCAGTTTTTACACGCTTGTAAAGAATTTCTCATCTTAGATTTTGCAGCTTTTCCACTTATGTTGTGGGACATACTCTGCTTTGTATTACATTATTGCAGATTCACTAAATTACTCACATTTGGCTTCCACTCTCAATCTCCAGCTGATTTGTACCATGTGTAGCTGAGAGCAGATTTTGGCAATGTATGAAAGTTAAAACCAGCAGATCTTTCCTAGCAGCTTAAAAATAAATATCCAGGGATGATGTCTAGACTTGTGTTGAAGTAAAGCTCTTTTTTCCTGTTAGAAAAACATATCCTCCATAAAGAAGAGATGTAATTTCATAAATATTTTAATCTGGCTTTTTTTTGCTTCATGTTACATAACTTTTTTTTCTGTAGCTACCTTTTAGGTTTTAGAGTCAGTTTTCTCTTTCTTATTAATATTCATTACACAACAGTGGCTTCCAACTCTCTCATGGTTTCTGCACTAGGTTTAATTAATTTAACCTCTTATATGGAATATTCATATCAAGTCTAAAAACTCCAATAAATTCTTTAAATTAAATCAACAAACACAACAGTGATTTTCGATATGTATCCTGTTAACTGTGACAATGAATAACATTACTGTGAAACTGTCCAGTTATTGGGGCAGGGAAAATCTCATCTTCTTCCTCAACCCCAAGATGCCTACAGTAAAGGAATTAAAAGCTGAGTAGATTTTTAGGTCTCATGTAATTGCAAACATATCATCATCATTCAAAGAGTCATTTTTGGTGAGGTTTCCTCTTCCCCTCCCCAAGACAAATGTTGTTTAATTTAATCAACATTCTGAAGGAAAGCATGAAATAATTACCTGATAGCTTGCTGATGACAAACCATTTGGGAGAACGGTAAATGACAAAGATAAATTCATGACGTAGAGTAATCTGGATCACTGGCTAAGATGCAACACATCTGTGTTGCTGCTTACAGGTTTATACGTCTGAGAATGACAAACATAGGGCAGTTGACTTTATTCTGGGAATAATCTCCCAAAAGTACCTGGAAGTGTTGGTGAAATGTTAATTTTAGTAGCAAGATGTCTGAAAAGGTAATTTCAGTCCTTGGTTGTATGTATATGGATGTATGAATGAGTATTGCAGGTAGGTGTGGGGAGGTTATGTTACCTCTCTGTTAGTTGCTTATGGAACCTTTGTTAGTGTTCGATGGTACCAGTTTACCACCACTGCAATTTTTAAAATAAGTCCAAATTACAATATTAGATGCTATTGTGTGCATTCTGATTAAAAAAAAAAATTAAAGAGGTTATTAAGGTTTTATTGGAAATACTCAGTTGAAATAGTAACTGTCTTCATTGGGTGGTGAAATATGCTTGCCCTTGCAGAAGAAAAGCAAAAATGAGGTCATTYGGTAGGGTGGAGGGACTTTCTCTGGGAACGGTTCTAACCGAGAAGATGGGTGAGTGTGAAATTGAGARCAGTAAAAGAGCAGGGGGAAGCACATGGAGAGAAAGAATGAAGCTCTAGTATCTAGATCTCAAGAAATATATATACAAAGTAAGTCCGGATCATATCATCACTTTTTTTTTTCTTTGGTGATTTAGTTGCTCAGTATCACTGATAGGGGATTACTTCAGGTGTAGCAAAGGTTATTTTTTGGCTCTGAAAAACATTAACCAAACATGAGGGGCTCCTGAGGATACTTAGGGGTATTTCCCTCACTCCATCGAGCAACAGAATTAATGTATAACAGTGTATGAATACCTGGAAAACTTAAAAGGATTCAGTTAATCACAGCAAGTTATTGAATCACTGTTTAATTTAGGACTGTCTTAAAAGTTAACCTTAAAATTATCTTTCAGTTCAGTCCAGGTATCAAAATTTGGGGAGGCACATGTATTCCCAGGGAGAGAAAGTAAATGGACTGAGATATCTTTAAAGTTTGGCTTTTCCCCTTTAAACAAAGCCACTTTCTCCTTGAAAGAAAAAGAAAAGGAAGTGGCTTGTCTTGAAAAACAAACATGTGAAGTACACGTATTAAGAATGGGTATACTGAGGGTGGAGGTTTTGTTGAAAGGATATCCTTGTTTTATTGCAAACATATTTGAATATTCCATGTTATATAGAACTAACCGATCCCTTCTAAAAGTGTAAACAATTAAACTAGAAAAATATTGCTGAAGAACAACAATTTTTAAATCATGCTGTTTTTCAGGGGTGAATTAAATGCAAGGTCCACAGAGAGTTTCTGTGGCAGGAATTCATCCCAGATTCCGCTTTAGCTTGTTTCCCAAGTCTTTCTTACTGGATCTCCTAGGCTGGAAGACATTTTGATTCATTTTTATTATAACCTACACGGGTGCTGGGAGAATGCTGAGAGTGTGTGCAATCTATAAACCCTCTTCCTGCCGGAAGAGAGGTCTTTGCAATGGCTGCAGATAGGAGTTACTTGTTTTCCCTGAATCCTTGCCAAAGTTTTTGGCTTTATTTAAAAGAGACACCATCTGAAATCCCGCAGAAAAATATTTAAGTTGGACAAATTGGGGTGGGAGATTGTCAGAAGGGAAGAGGAAGAAAAGGCTGTAGTCTTTGGCTAAGACTGGAACAATTTTGATAGGAAGATCTGTGTGATGAAGGTTCTACTTTGGCCACTGTTGTAGTATTGTGTTACTTATCTCCTTGATTCTGTCCTGAGTAACTGTCCCAAAATAGAAGAATARCGCCTGAATTCTTGTCACATGGTATAGTGTTCATTAGATAATTCATTAACAAAACAATGATTCTTTTGTCCCGAATGGTTATCTGTGTGGTTAATTCCTGTGCTTTTTGTTATGTATGATAAATACCTATCCTCAGCTCAGAATTGGAATATTTTTAGCAGTTACTGCCTCTGGAGCTGTAGACATGATTTACTGTACAAACAGGAATCTGTTAGCATTTCTTGATTGTGTTAACCTCTTGCATGTCCTTTGTGTTTGATTTCTAGTTCATTTAGACCTAGTTCCCATCAGACTAATATGGTCCTGGCTTTGGATTTGTATTAGTTTTTTAAAAGTAATAATAAAATCAAATCAGCTATGCTTCAGCATCTTGTGTTTTCCTGCAGAACTAAAGACAGTATGTATCATGCACTCACTTACGCCACCATATTGGAAATGCAAGCTATGATGACATTTGATCCTCAGGATATACTGAATGCAGGAAACACAATGAAAGAAGCGCAAGCCACCTGTCAAAAGTAAGTGTGGGGAAATTCAGTCGACATAGTCCCTTCAGGGAAAAGTTCTGAAAGATGTATGGATTAAAAGAGGGCATGTCATTTCATAGGAATTGTAGGAAAATTYAGCTTGGAAGGAATGTCATGAGGTCTTCTAGTCCAGCCTCCTGCTCAAAGGAGGGTCAGCTATGAGGTCAGATGATGCTACCCCGGGTTTTTACCAGTCTGGTCTTGAAAACCTCAGTTTCCTGCAATATCTGATTTTTTTCTTGTCAGTTAGATTTTAGTCCTCTCTCCGCTCCCAGTTCTGCAGTGTCTAGAGGCCATTTACTGTTTATAAACAGTGCAAAATCTTCCCATTTGGTGACAATTGTGCTGTAGCCAGCTGCCTTTCTGAACCAGCCATGTTCCTGCTTCTCTACACACATGTACAAAATGAATCAAAAAGCCTGCTTATCTCCTTCCACCATCAAGACATTTTTCTGTGGGGGTAAAAAAGACAGATCCCAGGATATCCATGTTGGCAAAATTCTATATGGAGGGTGCTCAGGTTTGCATAGATGGTGGGATAGCAGAGGGTTTGTTAACACTAGAGGAATGTTAATGCCTGTATGGATGGCCAGCTGAAAGGTACGGTTCTCTGTTGGTTGTGCTTCTTGTCAGAATGACCAAACGGACTTTTTCTGTAGGTTTAGGAAGAAATCTACAGTAGCTGATTCCTTCAGCAGCCTTGTGCACAGACAAAGCCTTGAACATTTTACTGAAGGTAACGCTACCTCTGACGTGCTTTTAATGCTTTCCTCTTTTTCCCCTGGAATTGGAATTGGGTAGAATTGCTGACCCAGCATGTTTTTGCAAGTTGCCGCGTCACTGACAAAACTGCTGAGTTGGCGTTTGCAACATGGCTGGTTTGCTGTTTTGGCAAATTGCTGTATCACCACTTTGAAAAAGGGAGTTTTTGCTCATTGTTGACTCGGTATTTCCAAAAATTGCTAGGTGAGGAAATCTCTAGAAAGAAGTGGGGAAATACCTAGAAATGTTCTAGATCCAAGAATTCCTGGAAGGCACCAGGGAAATTTCTAGGAAGGTTCTTTAACCATGTGTCATTACTCTTTGGATTACTTCAGTAGCCTAGAACTGAACACTGCAGCCAATTTGGAAAAGAATTTTCTCAGTCTTTGATTTGAGAGCTTATTCCTATATAAGTGGTCCAAAAATGTTTTAAATTAGTTTTTGTCTGATTGAATTTGTTTTTTCTTTCTCCTTCTGTGTGATGCTAGAGGAAATCCATGCAGAAATTTGCTATGCTGAATGTTTACTTCAGAGAGCAGCACTCACATTCCTACAGGTACAGATTCCTATGTGGTTCTTTGGAAAATAAGCAGCACAATGTCCACATACTGTTTTCCTTTATTAAAATTAGTAAAATGCTAGAAGACCCTAGTTTAATGTATTGGATTTAGACTCTTTCATCTGAACTAAATTTGGATTTTTTCTGAGTTATCTGCTGGGGAGATAGTAGCATGTCTTGTTATGCCTCTGGATTATCTAAAAATGCTTATCTCAATACACATAGCACTGAATAYCTCATGATGTCCTTCTCCAGTCGCTTTGGATGTGTGAAATATCACCACAAATATTGTGTGTTGGGATATCGGATAAAAAAGAGATGGTCATTGTAGTTGTGCTGTGCTGGAATGCAAGGGAGATCTTGTTTCAGTTGGACTGATGTTTGCTTTCCCAAGACTGCTTTCTCGCTTCTTTATTCTGAACGTGTATTATAGCCTGCCTTGCCATTAGGCTCTACACATGAACTTCACTGGTCAGTGCTTCCTGCCTTTAAAAGATGGAGCACGCTCCCTCTTCTTTGTATTTCATCCGTCTGGAATACAGAAGTTTGATTTGCTTCAGGAATCAACATCAGCAATAGTTACTTGGGCTCCAGCTTGCAATTTAAACTGTTAATGATGATTGGAATAACTGGTTTTTCTTCTTGATTTGGCTGTACTTGCTATATGACAGCAAGCCTCTTCATCTATGGCGAGAAGATAATAAAAGTCGCATTCATGAAGGGGCTTGTGATTCTTGGCTCGAAGATGCTGATAGAGAAAGAAGTGCAGGTGGTAATTTTATTATTTTTGGGAGCTGCCAGATGGGCTCTGATAAATGCTTGTGATAATTTATGAACTAAGTCAGCTTTCTCAGCTATCTACCGTGCCCCTCTGCTGGGACCTGTTGCTTCATAGCAAGGCCAGCAATAGAAATAGTGACCTCTGAAGGCTTTTAGAGTGCTAATAATGGTGCCTCTACGAGAAGATGCTGGACTTTGACTGAAATGGCTATTTCTGCTGCTGTGGGATTAGTGGCTTCTGGCATTGGGGACTGTTAGGGTGATATCTTAAGCTATGGCAGCAGTATTTTTCAGAACTTGCCCATTGTGGCTCTAAGAAGGGATTATTTATTGCAGGGTCTTTTGGTTTTAAATGCTGTTTTCTCAATTATCTTTATTTAAAAAAAAACATTTATAGATACATGARCTATTTATGAGTAAGAGAATAATTTCTTGTCCTCTTCTGCGTACAGGATGCCTGTGTATATGCTTCCTTTTCTTTTCTGTGTTTAATTTTTCATGAATGGGTTTTAAAAATTAAACAAAGGCACTTGGTTCCAACAGCTACTGAAGTGGGTTAGTTTTGATCGTTAATGTAAATGACCAAAACACACACAGAAATTAGTCTCAGGATTTTTCAGGAGCTGGAGTATTCTCATTTTGGTTATCCCTGTTTTTGGTAACAATGAGTATTCTCMATTTTTAGTCTGAAACTGAAGTAAATACTGCATTTTTTTTAAAACATCTTCTTTCCTCTCCCCATTTTCTATTCAAAGGAAAATGTACTTTTCATTCAAAGGAAAATATAACCAGGCCTTTAGATATGGTTAGGTAT
Source organism: Apteryx rowi (assembly GCF_003343035.1). NCBI lineage: Eukaryota > Metazoa > Chordata > Aves > Apterygiformes > Apterygidae > Apteryx > Apteryx rowi. The sequence goes on from NW_020450982.1 coordinate 1,522,196, forward strand.
GCCACAAYCCCCCCACCTCCCCGCCACAGACGCACCTGCATTTGCTAACAAGAAACTGATTTTTTTCTACTGAACAAAGGAAAACAGGGTCACATCTTGCTTCCTGTACTAGTTCACAGTTCAGCTGCTTCTGAACTTCCTTTTCTGTAACTTTGATGGGATTGAGTTATCGAAAAATCATCTGCTAAAACACATGTAGTCTTTCTATCCTAAAGTAACTGCAGGTATCAAAACCAATCAGAGTGACAGATTAGATGTTATGAATGAGGCAAGAAACTGTTACAAGAAAGTTATGAGGCTGATGAAATCTCTCTGAGATACAGCTATAAACTGAAGGTCCTGCAGAAATATTTTCCTGCAAGTTCTCAGTTTGTTACAGCTTGTAATACTAGCATGGATCTCATATATGCTTGAATATTTGGGTCACAAAGAGCATGGCCTGCATAACTTTGCTTACTCTGCTTCCTTTTTAGTATGTGAAACTATATTCTGTAGACTCCTTAGGGCAGGTAGTTATTTGTATCTGGTGCTGAGCCAGGAAACATTCAGAATTTAACTGTGCTGGAGGACAAATGACAGAAAGCTATTTTTTGAAACAGACACAAGTGCGTATATCTTAGATGCCATTCATTAGGTTTGTTCCTGTGGCCATTAATGCAAATTTTAATGGCCCAGAGGACATTGGAGGATGCCATCAGAGGCCCACAGAGGAAAAACTAGTCACAGAAGGCATCAAAATAAAGTGAGTATGTCTGAAGACAGTAAAAATATTTTAATTRGAAAGGAAATCCTAAACCCACATAYTGTTTCTTAGAGACTTATATTGTCTGTCTCGTGATGATTGTGTTCAAGACGTGTTCATCTTCAGAAAAGAAAAGCCCTTCATAATGCTCACAAATTTGTATTGCTAATGTGTTTCATTTCTAATAGGATGAGAATATGGTTAGCTTCATAAAAGGAGGCATCAAAGTCAGAAACAGTTACCAAACGTACAGGTAAGTCAGAGTGATGGTATGGTTAAACATACTCTTTCAATAAAAAAGTGCCGCTGGTGGAATTCTGTAATTCACAAATTAATCAATTACTGTTGTATTAATTAATTTATTCTTTGCATAAAAAAGGACAGTGATATTGTGTTTGGTTCAGATTGTAAATTTGTCTTAGATGYACAGTGAATGGAAAAAAAGACAGTGGACCCTATCCCTGTTCACTCCTAAGGTTTGCCTACTTTAAATACGATATCATTAACATTATGTCAACAAAAAAACTATTCTAAATGGTGTAGTGTTCATTTTGTCTCACAGCAGAATTTGGATGACTCACAGGTCATCAGACATTTGAAATGGCATTTYTGTATAGTTCTGGCTGCAACTTTGCCTTTCGAACGTTCAAAACCAGTAGCTGAAGCACAAATAATTCAATAATAAATGCATGAAACTAAAATAAATTTAAGAGACAATTAAGTGAAGAACTTGTAATTGAAAAGCATAAATGGCTTCAAATAATGWCTGAACAAATTCAGAGGAAATAGGTTTACTGGGGCTAGTTACCATAATAGAATGGATGCAATCTCTCCACATCATGAGGTTCCTGAACAGTCAATTCCTAGAGGATGCTTTCCCAAGCATCTCCACTGTCTGAGTGAAATACTGGGTTAGCTGGACCTTTAACCTGATTAAGTATGGCRGATCTACAGAGAAGGTGTATGCCACTGAACACGATAAGCAAAGCTGAAACTCATGCTACACCCAACCCTTAGAGTCTAGAAGCSTAAAACATCTGCTTAAGCAGGTCTCTCTTCATTCAGAAAGGTATATAGAGCCACTTTCAGCATGTGCAAAACGTTTTGAAGTATAGTAGTAAATTGTAAAAAGGTACGTTGCAAAGTAGTCCATAGGAAATGCGCTTAATTGTGCCTCGATAAATTAACAGCAACTCTAGTATTTGTAAAGACAAAGTCTTATCAATCTAGTAGCTGTTAKGTGGTTTCCTTTTGAAGAAGTATAAGTATCAACTTGCATAGTACTAAAACACATATTTGACAAAGGGAAACTTCATATGTGAGATTGCTAGTTAGGATTTTTGTACTGTATGTTTGATGTGTCAAGAAATATTGTTTGTAGTTTTGGTGAGCGAGTGGTGCATCAGGTTACAGGGAAAACTTAATGAAATATAGAATGGAGTATTTTTCACGCCATAGTTTCTGACATAAAAAGCCATCTTTTCTTCCCCCACTGCCTCCAGCACAGTTTGGTAATCTGCAACAACAGCCTCCTTGGCAAAGACAGCAGGATAAAAGTTGCAAACATACAGTTTTTAAAACTGTTTTTCAGGGAGAAAAAGATGCCACACACTATAAAAGATGGAATTAAATCAAATAATTCAGAATGAAACATTTGCTTGTTGTCAGTTCATTAAAAAGTATGAGGAAACTTGTACAGCAGTACAGACTATATGAATAATTTAAAAAGGTGAAAGCTAAATATGCATCATACTTTGTTTCATTTTAGGTCATCTTATTTCTTTTTATTTAGGTTTTAAATTTGGAACAGCCACAAAAAGTCACACATGTACCAGACAGAACAGCACCTAGACTGGGTTCTCCAGAAATATACTGAAAGAGGGAAGGATGACAGTGTCCATGGTTGTRTGGGATGAAGGTAGCTCTGAAGGCAGGTCCATTATTGAGACTGCAGTTACAATAAATAATCTTATATCTGTTGGCAACAACCAGCAGATAAAAACATGACAGCCTAAACACAAACACAGGGCTGCTCTTAAAACAATGTCGTCGTCGTCCCCCCAGTRTTTGATGAAATAAGCTAAAACAGTAGTGTGAAAGTAAGGGGRTGCTACAAACTTGGGATCTAGGAAAGTTAGAAAAATAAGTGAAAAGTATTTTTTAGTTATCCCATCTGCCCCATTTTAAAATATTTCTTACAATCATATTTTCCTATCTGTAACAAAATGTTCTTCTTCTGAATGAACAYGCACAAAAAAGGAATAATTCGTCCAGGGATTAGTGAAACTCAAATCAAATTTAGTAATTTAAAAGTTACAAAATCCTCTCTTCCCTCTGCACTGCCCATCATCTCCTTTTGTGATACTGAAGGTTGGTGTTGCTCCCAACTGCCATCCTTAAAACATTTTCAGGCAGAAATATGGTTGTAAATTGACTATGTGTGTTTGACAGGAAATCACCTCCAGAACTCCATATTTTTGAATTGATGGTAATGRAATGGTTTGTTGATTAACTCACCAAAATGTTGTAGGTGTTGTTGACCTGGGTGAGATGAAAAATTWGAYGTTTTTTGAACTACTRTATAGTTCAAGGTAATTGGGTTACYTTCTTACTGAATTGTAATTAGTATTAACCATTTTATTCACCTACATTGTGACACAGTCTTCTGCATTTTCAGGGAGCTGGACAGTCTCATACAGTCTCCACATTATGTCAAAGGCGAGAACCATCTTCATTTCGAAGGAGGTGTAAAGCTTGGAGTTGGAGCATTTAATCTGGTATGTACCAGCAGTTCTTCACTTGAGATGAAGTCCTGCAAACTCCTGAAAATGTTGTTAACTTAAATACCTGAGAAGTTCTACTGACGTCAGTGAAAACTAATCATATGGTTAAAATTAGGTATGTGCGCTGATACTTGCAGGATCCAAGTCTCTGGTCTGACARTGTCAGATAGTAATAATACACTTTAGAAATAATGCATGAGTCTGCTTCCCGTAACCTGGGTAATGCAGCTCTGTGTGTGTGCAGCTCCACTTGCGCATCCCATGGAGCAATTAAAAACTGAGAAATCATCTCATCTGGCATGGGCTAAAGACATGTTCTTTGACAATATAGCTCAGTGTCTGTGCCCAGCTTCCATTTGCCATAAGAACAGCAACGGTGTTCAGTAGCCAAGTGACCAGTGTAGGGAGGTGTTTTGGGGAGGGTGGGGGGATGTAGTCTTGCAAGAAGGGACTGCTGACCTGGGGGAAGCCTCTCACAGGAGCAGCAGGTGCCTGTGCCTGGCTTCCATTTGCCTTTTAACTGCCACTTAGGGAGAAACTGGGGGCTGCAAAAGGGAACTTGGCAGGGCAGGGTGCGTGCAGGGGGCCTGGGATGCTGTTCTGGCTGCTGTTCGCTGTTGTTGCTTGTGTTCTGATAGGGAAGCTGGTGGTCAAATGGTGGTGACATGACACAGGACACAGTCTTGTGTAGCAGCTAAAAGGACAGTTCCTAGCATGTCAGAGGCAGTGACCTAGAGTTCTTGAGAGGAGACATGGCTGTTCAGGCAATGGGCTGCAGAAAGTGCCTGGTACTCTTCCCTGGGGCTGAGAAGGGTGTGAACCTCACCTGTTGGAGGTGTGCCCAGAGCTGTCATTGAGCAGGTGGGTGAAGGAAAGAACTGTAGGAAGGAGGTCATCAGATTATGCTTCATCAGGAAGGGTGAGGAGGAAATTGAGAGGATGCTAGCAGCAATGCTGCAGGGGCAAGAGCTGAGTTCTCAGGCTGCAGACAGAATAGGGTGACCAGAAGCAAGGTCAAACAGGAGGACAGCAACTCACAGAACAAGCAATCTGGAAACCTGTGACTCATCTCAACCAGAAAATGGCCCGTGTCTGGCAAAATTCAGATAAAGAACATATACAACGTCCTGGCAATAGAAGGGGAGGACAAGAGAGTTCTAGTTCTGCTGGAAAAGACAACTGGGCAAACAATTCCTGCTCAACCAGTCAAAACCAGCAGGGAGAAAGAAACGGCAGCATCTAGCGTTAGTAATGGGTGACTCCCTTCTGCTGACCTGACATTGAGTCTTAGCAAGTTTGCTGCTTGCCTGGAGCCAAGACCCAGGGTGCTATGGAGAGACTGCCAAGGTTTTTCAAGTGCACAGACTGCTACCCCTTTTCCTCTTCTGTGTGAACACCAGTGACACTACAAAACATGACCTGGAAAAGATCGAGCGGGACTACAGAGATCTGGACTCCAAAGACAAGGGGACAGGTGCTTAGGCTGTTTTTTTCCCCTCATTCCTGCTAGTCGAAGGGAGGGTGCAGTCAGAAACAGACATACCGTGCAGATCAGCACCCTGCTGTGGGGCTAGTTTCACTGGCAGGTGTGGCTAGTTTCGCTGGCAGGATTTCAGCTTGCATGGGATGCTCTTTGAAGACTGGAATACTGAGGAGAGATGGGATTCACTTACCAAAAAGGGGCAAGGACATCTTTGCCCGTAGGCTGGCTAATTTAGTGACTCAGGCTTTAAATTAGCTTTAATGGGGGGTGGTGTCCAAAGCCTGGAGGCAAAGACACAGATGACAAAGTGAAAGTGTATGTGGAACAGAGCAATGGGGGAGGCTCCCACAGGTCTGTAGGGTCTGACAGGTCTGTAGAGTGCCTTTGGGTGGAAATCAGAGGGACTGCCATCAAAGGAGACCTTGTGGTAGGTATGTGCACCTGATCAGGGAGAAGAGGTGGACAAAGCCTTGTTTAGACAGCCTGGATCTGCAGGCCCTGTTCTCATGAGAGTTTTCACCTACCCTGGTATTTGCTGGGAAAGCAACACAGCTATGCGCAAGCAGTTTAGGTGGTATCTGGAAGGTATTGAGGACAACTTCTTAATGCAGTTATTGGATGTGCCATCCACAAGTGGTGTGTTTCCGGACCTACTGCTTGTAAATAAGGAAAATGTGTTCGGAGATATGACCATCAAGAGCATCCTTGGCTGCAGGGAACATAAGATTGTGGCGTTGAAGATTTTAAGGGATGTAAGGAAGATGAGTAGCAATATAAAGACCCTGCACTGCAGAAGAGCAGATTTCAGCTTACTCCAGGGAACTGTAAGAAGGCATCCCATTAGAGTTTGCTCTAGAGCACAAAGTTGCTCAGGAGTGCTAGGAGATTTTCTGAGACCTCCGCAAAGCAAAAGAGTGGTCCATCCCCCTATGCGGGAAAAAGAGCAGGCATAACAAGAAATAACCTCATTAAACAGTGAGCTACTGAGAAAGCTCAAATGCAAAAAAGAAGCATATGAGAGATGAAAAAGGGGATGGGTTCCCAAAGAGGAATATAGAAATATTACTTGGACATTCAGAGATGCAGTTAGGAAGGCAAAAGCCCTGCTGGAGCTCAAGCTGCAAAGAGATGTCAAGAATAACAAGGCTTTTGTAGGTGTGTTAGTAGCAAGTGGAAGTACCAGGAAGATGTAGGTTTGCTGCTGAATGGGGTGGCAGGTTAGTTACAAATAACATACAGAAGGCTGAGGTACTCTGGGCCTTCTTTTTCTTGGTCTTCTTGGGTAAAGTTAACCCCCAAGTCTTTATGCCATTAAGCAACGACGAAGCAAATGGTAAACTACCGAAAGTAGAGCAAGGTTGAGTTAGGGTCCATCTGTACAAATAGCATACATACAAGTTTATGGGACCTGACAGCTTGCATCCAAGGGTGCTAAGTGTAAGTAGGAATAAGTACAACTCTGCAAAATGCAGTAAACAACATAATTTTGAGTTGCTGGTAGTTTTATACACAGGGCTTGACTTTATATGTGAATCACAGGCATGACTGCAGAGTATGATCGTATACTTGTGTTGAAAGTCTGGGGATCCTACAGTCTGATTGCACCTATTGAGCTTGAGTGCTGCACATATACATATATTCATATACAGTAGAACTAGTGCTTTCAGGAAGTGCTTGCCTTACTTACTGTATGTGAGAGTCTGGCACGTGCCCAAATGTTGGATTTACTGCACACATGGAATAGACATGTACTGTGCAGTATGCACACAGTATTTCTGAAACTTCCCAGAAGTACTGGAGTTACTGAGCATGCGCTGTGGAGAACATATTCCTGTGCAGGGACTCCTGGAGAGAGATGCAAGAGCCCTATGGGTAACTGATACTTCTGCTTAAATCATATGTAAAATATAACAGTTGTGTACATTTACCCGGGAAATCCTCAGACATATAAAGAGGTTTTTAGTGATTTTTATTGACTGTTGCTTGCATTTAGAAAAGTTTTATCAGTCAACTTGCAGCTGGGAGGTGGAAACTGTTACTGCATAACTGTTGCATTTCGTTCTGTAGACATTGTCCATGTTTCCTGCACGAATTCTGAAACTACTGGAGTTTGTTGGATTTTCTGGAAACAAGGTAAATATGAAATATTACTGATACATTTCCCTCATTAAAAAATGGAGACAGGAATTTCTCTCTTCTTCCTCACTTTAACTATAACAGTCAGAAATACTCTGATTGGTATTGCAATGTGATCATTGTTGGCATTGATGCTTTTTGCAGCTCAGTTTTCTCTTACATTTCTGTCCAAACTATTACACTTCAAAGACGGCGATACCATTGTTCAGTGAGGAAGGATGAAACATGATAGAAGGCAATGGCTAATACAATGATGTTGACGCACTTTAATTTTTTTATTTACTTTTACTTACTGGTCTTTGATATATACTTGTGCTTAGAAAGCCATAGCCAAACGTGTATTCTTAGCCTTTAGGAAATTATACAGTCATCACCTTATCTGAATGTCCCTGACATATTCCTGCATGACATCCAGGTGGGGGGGAGGGGAAGACTTTCAGTTTCACTTCTGTTTTTTTTTTTTTCCTCCATGTCATTAATAGCAACTGATAACTTGAACGTGGTACCTAATTTCCCCAGAATCTGTGCATAAAGAGTAATTGGTCTGACCTGTGTTGTCTGTGCGTGCAGTAGAGGACAGAGGTTTAGCAATGACACAGCAGTAAACTCACATGAACCTCAGTTATAATGCAGGACAGATGCACAGAAAGAGATACTCCTGCTGTGCTAGGTTTTTGTGGATTTGTTGTTTCAAAATAGGATACTAAAATTAATGGAAATTATTCACGTCTTGACCTTGATACCTCATACCTGCCCTTGTCTCTGGTTTTAACACCAGAACATGAGATTCACTGAAACTTGGGTTCCTGGATTATAGGAAAACATAATAAATTTAACCTAAACTACTAGTTACATTTATCTCATAAATGCTGGGTAAGATAAGTGTTTAATGTCCTGCAAACGTGGCAGAAGCTATACAAACATTTTAAACTTAACTCTTTTATAAAGCTTTCTATTTACAAAGCCTGTTTCAAGGAGAAGCATGTGTTTCCTTAATCAAGAGTTGCACCCTAAGGTGGCAGATGGGTGATTGTCATCACCATTTTATTAGTTCACAGGAAGGATCTTAGATCTGAAAATAAAATGTCTTGTTTAAAAGCAAGGAGTTTTTGGCAGAGTGTGGATTAGAACGTGGAAATTCGCAGAAGTTAACCAGCTTTATCTGCCAGTTTTACAGGCAGCAGAGATAAAAATCGAATAGTTCATACCTGTTAACCATGAAAAAAGAGAGCAAAATATTCACCTAGAAAATGTAAGTGTAGTCCACATACCAGGAGAGTTTTGAGACTACTTTGGTGAACGCTCATCTTCTTTTTACTACTGATAAAAACTTTCCCTTCTCATTGAATTTCTTGAATTATGTGGCTGTGAGTGGGCTAGTATTTGTGTTGATGAGTCAGCTCCTGTTCCAGTTTTTTGGTAACTGACTGAAGCATGACCTAGACTACCATCAATACAAGCAAAAACCTCCTTTCTCCACACCATAGAAAAGGAATATTTTAGACACCATTGATCAAAGTTTGCTGATATTCATTTATTTTAACATCCTAAAAAAGTCTTTCTGCATTTAACATTTGTCAGTCAGATGCCCAAAGCCAGAACCAAAATTGCAGCTGTGTGTGTAATCCTTCCCAGTGGTGGTTTTCCAGAGCTTGCAAGAGGAACCTGTCCCCTGCAGTACAGACAAGGGTCTTGAAGGTGAAAGAAACAGTAACAGAGGAGGAGAGGGAAAGTGTGTGTGGCATGTGCTGCACACCCTCCGGAAGAAGGGAATTTTGAATACATCTGTGTTTGATCATTTGGTCTTTTCAATTAAATGCTCATGGTAAGCATCAGGCTGTGTGAAACCCAAGAGCGCCCTGGTTAGTGCCTTGAGCAGCTTATAGTTTACCTGAGAGGGCTCTAGTGCACTGGAGGACGGCTTGCCTTTGGTGTGGGTTATGTGCTTACTAAAACCGGATAGAAAATTGCATTGAGATATCTTCCATAACACTAATGTGTCTTGAAGCCAGCAGACTTGCCCCTAGGGACTCTCCTTGTTTCTCAAACATGTCGTGTCTGCTAGTAAATGAGGACATGCCCAAAGCTTGATTACTTCCTAAGCCATTTGTGGGCACGGTGAACAACGCAATCAACAGCAGTCTGGAACCTCAAACAGTAGGTAGGGTAGATCAAGAAAGTATAAAAGTAGCCTGAAGCCACCGTTGTTCCCTTCCACTACAAGATGTGCCAGTTGTGCCATACTCACTGCTCAAGGTCCTTTTTCCCCTACGTCATTAGTTAAACTAAGGGCTTGTTTGTGTTTAATAGCATAGCCCTGCATTTGGGTATTGAGGTTCGAGGCGCAGGAATGTAGTTGYGCCTGATTTCATGAGAAATTCTTTGTGGGCTGAGGTATATGTTGCACAGAGGCAACTACACGGTGCTCTAACTGGGGAGACTTGCCTTCCCGCTTCATGTTCTTGGAGAACGTGTCCCATCCACACTTTCTGTGTTTAATGGAGACTACCCTGTGACACGAGATCTCAAGAATCCTTGTGCCATCACTTCTGTGTTCTCCCCAAACAGTCAGCCCTTCTTACTGACCCTCTACCAGGTCTCAGGCTCATATTTACTGTTGTTCTTATTTTATAGTATGCTACAAATATTGTGCTGCTAAACCATAGAAAAGTTTGACGTGAATCCTCCATATGTTAAATGCAATTTGGCAGAGGGTCAGCTGACAATGTGATTTCAGGGGAAGGCAGGAGATTTTCAGAGAGAACCAATTTCTTTTAAATTATACTGTTTGATGTGGGAGTGCATTTTTCCCAAAGCAGTTGAGCTGGAGGATATTTTTGATGTCTCAATTTGTAATAAATTGAATTCCAGTTTCCCACTAAGCATTTTTTTTATTTGCATTTTGGTCTTTTCTGTAGATTTTAAATGAAAGTTAAATCTAAAATGATTTCTCTGAGTGCATTCAAATGCCCTGTCTACCAGTTTAGCTAGTCAGGTCTTCATAGAAGCTAGTAACATCCATCATATTTGCTAAGCCTGAAGTAATATGGTCAAGTCCTGGCATATGAACGCTGATCTTGTTTTGCTTTTTTTGTAAAGATCCCTAATTTAAAAAGGTGAAGAGCTTTTGCTTCAGGAAAGAGAGTGATTTTAGTCAGTCACAGCTGAAATAGGTATGAACCAGTCTGTATGTTGTCTAATAATAATTTTGAACATTGTCCTTGTTCTTCCCACACTCACTGTGTGAACCCCCACTGCTCCCGGGGGGAAGTCCTGGATGACAGAACTGTGGAGGTCTTGGAGCAAGATTCAGACCACTGGGATATTGCTTTTCCTGTCGTGTAGTGGGAATTAAAAGAGCATGGGATGCTGTGAGTAACTTTCACAGAAAGATAAGTTTGTCACATTGGATCACAACATTTGTCTGTAAGAAAAGTGTGTCATTGCTTCCAGCTCTGTGTTAGACCTGTTGCTCTTGAGTAATTTAAATATTGTCTGAATACAAAAACTAAATATGTATTAATGTGTCATTTAAGTATTTTGGAGAAATTACTAACACTTTTTGCCTTGACATCTGTTTTATATAGTAGCAATATGCTCTGTAATAGACTTTGTTTGGAAGCACATTCTTGGTGTTTTGGGATTGCTCATATCACCTGTGGCAGAGTTGAGAGAGGTATTTTTGTGTGTTAGAAGGTGCGTCCGAACAATTACACATAATATATTCCCTTAGTGACTAGCACCAGTGAGTGTAGTTTGTTTACAGAGTTACTTCTTAAGCTCAGGTAATAGCTGCTTGTGCTTTTGGTACTGAGATCCTCAGTTTGATCCCCACGGAAGATTATATGGGTGTAATAGTGTTGCCTCGTGACTCCTCACTTAGCTTAGGTTAGCTGACAAATCTCCATAGGCTCCGTGTGAAGAAACAGTAGGCTCTTGTGAAGATGATTCATAATCTCTGACTTAGGCTTCTGTGCTGAACTGTTCCTTGGAGGAATGCATCCATCTCCACCAGCTACAGAGGGAGCCCAGGGAGACTGGCAGACTAAAATTGGTATCTAGAACATGTTTCCCAGCTACACCCTTCATGATCCCGCTTTACTGGTGATCTCATCATAACAGCAGCAATTTGCAAGAGGTTTTGGGGGAGAAATGTTGTTGCAGCCTTTTCTACAAGCAAATGCTATAATAATAATAACTACTTCTAATTTATTTTTTTCAGACCGTGTCTATGATTGTGTTGTTACTCTAATATAGAAAGTTTGGTGTGTTTGAGGAACAGAGTCAAAAATAAGCATTCTGTAATAACTGTAGAGGACAAAATAGGATCATAGCTGTAACACAGTGTGACCTAACTTGCTCAGTGGGCTTCCCAAAGCCATGCAGCTACTCAGTTTGAGATCACAGTTACTGCTTTCCAGGACACAGTCCTGCATGGGGTGGGTATGGTCTGCATTCATTGTTCATAGAGACAATAACTTTGAGTTTGGTGGTATTAAAATACATTTCTGGGATTAAAATACATAACTGGGATCAGCTTAACAAATTGCTCTATATGACTAATATCACTTGCCTCTCTGTCATTCTTTGTGCTATTCACAAATGTGATCAGCAGCCATTTCCTATGTAGTTTTATATTATATGGAAGATGTCAAGCACTGCAAGACCTAGTACTGATGTCCTTAATGGCTCATTGAAACATTCAGGCTGGGGATATTTCGCTTTAAAAATACACTTTGAAATTTTTTCTGCCAGAGTTTATTCCACAGAATGTTTTGTCTTGTTGCTGTCTTGTGGTGCTATAGTGCTACTTTTAAAAAGAAAAAATGTTTGTGGTATTAATCTGGGCACTTTAAAGAAGGTGAATATATCATATTTTGTTAGTTACCTGTATCAGTCAAACTTTTACTCTCAGCAGAAAATGAAGCTGGGTTTATTTGCTAGAGCTTGATTCCCCTAAAATCGTGTTGATTTTCAGTAATGATTTTCCTATTTTTTAATTCTTCTGATACTTCAAGTCAGTATTTTCATTATTTTGTCCAGATGTCAGACTAAATAACCTGCAGATSTGTGCGTAAATGGTCCCTTTCCCCATAACAGTAATTAATCCAATAAATTAAGCTTTATTAAAACACAAAATAACTATGTTCATGTGAAAACAATTAACTACACTAGTATGTAAAAATATACATGTATGACCAAAATTAGAATATGACTGCAGGCTTCAGGGTTTACAAAGTGGTAAAAGTCATGTAGTGTAACACCCTTCCATCAGCAAGGACACCCAAAAGGTGAAAGTCTGTGTTCAGATCATGCTCTGATAACTCTCTGTGATACCTTCCACAGTGGCTCCAATAAACATCCCTCAGGGTCGCTATTTTCAGCGTAGCTTGTTTGAGTGGAAATCCTTATAGGCACATACGTTGGATTCCAATAATTTTCCATTACAATCATTCTATAATTTAAACAGAATTTGCCCTGGGACACAGTGGACATCTTATTGTGCATATTCACTGGTAGGCAGATCTCGTGTTTCATACATTTACATCTTTATGTTTGTGTTATTTATACTGTGGAATCAGGCCTAGAATGGGCTGCTAAATGCTGTTGCCTCAGTAGCTTTGAATCTCTAGCACTGCTTAACTCTCTTGCTCTCACTGAACGTGACTGCAGTGTTATACTYGATTGCTCTACTTCTTTCCAAGAGAACAGAAGTATTCTTCTTTCCATCACATTTTTCCATTTATGGTAGTGGGCCTACATCTTTGCTAAGGCTTCTTTTGTTCTTGATATACTTACATGCATCCTTTTGCCCTGTTATCCTTTGCCCTGCTAGTGACACTCTTTTTTTCTTGAGGTCTTTGACTTATGCAGTGAATAACAACAAACACAGATACAATGCACAGTGGTGATACATGCTAGTCGTCAGGCATTTCAAAACTCCTTCTATTTTTTTATTTCTAGAATGATGTTTAACAGCATTTGGATGATGGTAATAAGTTGTCTCATTCTCTTATGTTAACCAGGTAATAATCCCCAACTTGCTGCTTTGTCACAGATGTTTTCCAGAAGCCAAGCAGTAACTCCATGAAAAACTGTTAAATAATTTCATCAGTGTGTTTTTTTTCATTGATCATTATATAAGCAATTTATGTCAGTTCATTTTTGGCATTTGGTGAGTGTGCAGTCTATAGATGATACTACAGAAGTTATCCAACTAGCAAAATACAAGTTTGGTTATTATTCAATACTTTGTCCTCCACATGTCTGTTTGCACAGGAGCATGGTCTGCTGCAGCTTCAAGAAGGAGCATCATCATACAGCTTTAGGTCGGTGCTGTGTACCATGCTGTTGCTTTGCTATCATACTTTCATGACCTTTGTGTTAGGTAAGATTGTTTATAATAACTCTTGGATTTGATTAGTTCTTGTGGGACACAGAAGGGAAAAAAAGGTGATTCCATCACCTGTCTGTTGGTGAATTGTTTGTTCAGGACCAGATTAAATATAACTCATTTGTGAATGATTTTACAACAGTGATTATAAGTGAAGAGAGTGTCTTAATCTTCAAGATAGAATTTGGTTTAATACAGAAGAAGGGAGGAGATGGGGATAGCAAAATAAGTCATGAGAACTAAATCTATCTTCTCTAGTCAGATGCATTATGTTAAAAATAATGGTTATAAATGATGACTTTCTGAATACTTTGCTCATGTTTATTTTTCATCCCTGTCTTTTTTGGGAGTATTCCTCCCATGGAAGGAATACTCTTCCCTGTCATCTACTCTTAGAGCGTTCTACAAAATCTGTTGATCTACGCATAGCGAGTTTTCAAGTTCCCAAGTACAACATTGTCAGGATCTTCCTGAATGTTGGCTCTTCACAGCAGTGGAAGTCATTCACTGTTGCCCAGTGGATCCTTACTCCATCCCATACTGGTCCTCATGTTTTGCTTTTTAACAGGGTTGCCATGGCACAAGGTAGATATCCTGTGTCTCCTTGTTAGCTGAGCAACACTGTCAGGCCAAAATCCTACCTGATCTCCATTTTCTTCTCTCTCTAGCCCAAGATTTAGAATTGGAAAAGACCTAAGGATGTAATGCAGGGAAAGGGGTTGTTTCTGGCAACTCAGAACTGCTGTCAACATTTTGGAAGTGCACCTGTGGAAGCCCCCTTGTGTTTCTTTCCTTTATGCCTGACTAGTGCAGCACCAACCTGTATTTTTGCCTCACTGCTATTAGAGAGAGGAATTTATGTGTTGGCCAGGTGAGGATGGCTAATCAGTACTGTTCCTTCCTGTACTTCTTTCTTTTCTGACTATTTTTATCACTTGCATTTTTTATGCAATCTAGGGACAGGAAAAGGAAATGTTGAAGAGGCAGAAAGACTACTTAAGCCTTACTTGGCTCGCTATCCAAAGGTAAAATGAATCATAATTTAGTTTGATATGACTGTTTAGTGTTTCCCTGCCAAATAACAAAGAACTAGACTGTATGATCAGCCTGAAAATTGTTATAAAATACTTGTATTTTTATTATTATTTATTACAGGGAGCCATATTCCTGTTTTTTGCAGGCAGGATAGAAACGCTAAAGGGTAATATTGATGCGGTAAGTCATCCTTTTACTCTTGGAAAAATAAGTCTTGAAAGCTTTGGAAAAACTTCTCCAAGAAAAATGTTTCCTTTTTGGTTAGTGTGTCTTGTGGCTTTGGCTTATCTGTAATTTTTGAATTACAAATAGAAATTTTGAAAACAATTTTGAACAGTTTGAYCAGCTGCTTTTTCTACCCTTCTCAATTTTTGGTGGTAACTTAATCCTCCAGTATTAATGACACGTTTTTTTCATTGACTTCTCTATCCTGAAGTGAGTGGTGCCTTTAATAACATCCAGTGGTATTCCTTTGCCTTCAGTCTGGATGGAGAGTCACATAAGACTTAAAGGAATTAGAGAGGTGAAGAATACATGTCCAAAATACTTTGAGACAGAGAACCAGCTGGTGTGCAGTGCTGTAGCTCTCTTGAAGTCTTTGAAGCTATGACAATAAAAGTCAGCTGAGTATTTTTCCTCTGACTTTAGTTTCCTAATTCCTCTAGGAACAAACACTCATTTTTCCTGTACTTAGGATTGGATGCAACTTCCAAAAATGGGGAGCTCTGTTGTAGGGGTAAACTCGATAACACCAGGATGACTGTGGAGCCATGGGTCTCATCCGATTACGTGAAGCYAACAGACATGATTTGGGGGCGTATTGGGCTCTGATTATTTTGGAAGCTGCATGAGCCATGGAGACAGACCATGGAGTCCCAGTGTCTGTCACAGTGCTGGTGTATGTGCGCTCAYGGGTGATGAAGGTTGTGTTTGGAATTCTCTTTGTTCAGGCGGTTAATAGGTATGAAGAATGTTGCGAGGCTCAGCAATACTGGAAGCAGTTTCATCACATGTGTTACTGGGAGCTCATGTGGTGCTTCACCTACAAGCGCCAGTGGAAGATGGCCTTCTTTTATGCAGACCTGCTAAGCAAAGAAAACACTTGGTCGAAGGTAAGTTAAGTGGAACAGTAACAAAATATTTAACAAAGGGTAGAAGGCCCTGTAGTATCTGTTAACTTTCAGTCGGATTGACTTGACTTTTTATAGCTTTGAACTGAGTGAAGATTGTAAAACAAAACCTGGTCTGCTCTAGCTCTTACAAAACAATGTGAAGTGCAAACATTCAAATCTGAACAATTTCTGAGAAAACAGGTATGTTTGGGGCCTGGTTGGTGGTTGAAGAGCAGACTGTTAAAGATGCTCTGTTGCGGATTGATTGGTCCTTTAGCCAACACACTGCAATTAGTGACAAGTTGCCATTTATGGATATGAGCTCTTTTGGTGGTGAGTGAAGCTAGCCCCGATGGTGCCTCTAAGGTAATAAATGAAATTAGAAGAGGTACCTTGCCTTGTGCATCTGAAAGGGAGAAGTTCTCTCATCCAGAACCCTGGTACCTTTCTTTCCTCCATCTTCACCTGAGCCCCAGGGAAATCTGTCAGAAGGGTCTGGGGGTGGGGTTTTGTTTTTTTTGGGGGGGGTTGTTTCTTCTTAGTGTGATCACAGTGTGTGTGTGGTGGGGGGAGAGGTGTCTCTGTCTGTTTATTCTATTACATACTGGATGTATTGGCCAAGTGCAACCAAAATTGACAAAAGCTCAAAACAGCCAGGTGAGAGAAACTCTTGCAGTGCTTCCACTTAGGTTAAAAATTGCAGTATAAACTCCTTATACCCCAGAGGATTCCAGCATTGCATTGGGCTGTAGGATACCCAGATGCATTAGTCTGAGTAGTTCTACGGAACTGTTGTCTAGGAGGGGAGCCCTACTTAACTAAGAGCTTTAATAACCTGAAACACTGTAGTATTAATATTAACATGTATGTCCTTTTAAAATGCGTGTAGAGTTTTATAGTATATTTCAGGGGGGTTAGGAAGCATCTCTGTTTCTTTATTAATAGGTAACCTACAGTGCAATATGATAGGGGCAAAATAATAACAAATAAGTGAATGATGGCCACACACATGGACTGTTGGATTCTGTTTAAATAAGCAACCACATCTTAAAATATGCTCTTGAAAACTCTTGAAACTTACAGATACTGTATAGTCCTTAAATCAGTACTCGGGAATTCACCAACTCTTATTCTCAACTACTGAAATATTGTCATGTCCTCTGCTGCTTTTCTTTCTTGGTTTCTGAATATATGATTGCTCGGGAATCCCTATGAGATCAGTACATTTCATAATCTGAAGTCTTGAAGCCCTTTAAAAACCAGCTGATGTTCTCTAGGACTTGATATTTGAGATATGCTACCAAGTTGTGACTGAACATGTAGACCATATGATATTATTTTCTTCTCTGAGCATGACCTTTTCATAAGTTTTCTAGTGTATATTCTTGAGGGTAATAAAAAWTTCACTTTACACAAGTATGACATTTAATTGTACAGTTGTTCTTGGAATGTGAACAGAAACTGGTACAAAGAAAATAAAGGCATACATGGTTTAAAAAAAMCCCCAAAACTCATCATTTGCTCTTCTCCCCTTTTTGAAATACTGGAACCAGTGTTTGAAAGCAGATTTTCTGCCTAAAATTTTGTAGAATTACTTCTGCTGACAAGCAAAAGCAGCAATGTCTTCYTCTTTGTTGCTGTTTTGTTCTTTACGTCAATAATGGTGATGATGTAAATTCATTTTACTGTACAGGTATTCTTGATTGCATTTGCAGGCTACCTACATTTACATGAAAGCTGCCTACCTCAGTATGTTTGGTCCAGATGACTGCAGTCCTTTTGGAGATAATGAAGTTGAATTATTTAGGTAAAATTTACTAATTCCCAGTTCTGACAGTAATCAATTTCTTATCCTTTCAAGCCACAGTGTCAAGGGAAGAGAGGGAAAATTACTCATTGTGCAGTTAGGAAGATCTGTACAAATAGCATTTGAATTGGTAAGTAATTGGGGAGTGAAACTTTCCCTTTAGATTTATGTGGATCCTGAATTGAGACAGCAGTTTTCTCCTGATCTAGAAATACTTTGGAGGCAGGATATTAGTTTTATCAGCCATACAGTGGCTGCTGCTGTTGTATGTAACGTTCACATGCTTTTTCAGTTGTTTCCTTTAATCAATGTGATGTACAATCTCAAAACCTTAAATAGATCGTGCTACAAAATGTGTGCCTCCTATAACAGCTATTGGAGACAACWTCAATACAATTTGATTCTTGAGTTTTGTATCTGAGAGGAATATGAATTGGTTAAAAGTGCAAGTGAATATATGTGCTATTGACACAATAAATTAAATCTAGTTGTAATGTTTAAGCTCAAAAATACCTGAATTTTGTTGGGCCGAAGAAAACCAATTAATTTGTTTTTTGAAAAATTTTCTATAAAACTTAAATATCACTTTTTATGTACTTACAATATATTGATACTTTTCAAGCCTTTCATATTTTATCTAATCATTACAAGCAGATTTCATTGGATTTGGGGTCCATTATGAAGTGAGTTAGTTTAGTCTTTGGGAGAATGGGAGTAAGACTAACAAAATCTAGCTTGTCTCTTCCTCAGTCTGTGAAAGACATGGGCCTTGCTGCATGTCAGTGCAGAGTTATAATAATTTAGGCTCATCACCTAATTTATTCACTGCAGGGGGGAAGCATCCCTCTTTCTCCTCCTTGATTAGAGAGGAAGCCTAAAGAGAGATGCTTCCCCTGTATAAAGGCAGCTTTGATGAATATGCATTGCCCTGCTTCCCCAGACATAGCAATAATTCAGTGTGTAACAGCTTTTATAAACTCTCTTCAGTTTGATTTTTTTTTTTTTATTTGAATGTTTTTTCCCCAGAGGTTCATAGAATAAAAATTATTTTCATTTTCTTTTTAACCTTCAGAAGCGTTCCCAGTTTGAAACTGAAAATTGCAGGGAAATCACTGCCTACGGAAAAGTTTGCCATTCGTAAAGCTCGACGATACCTTTCTTCAAATCCTATTCCTTTGCCAGTTCCACCTTTGGTAAGTTAGAAATATTCCTCCCTCTCCATTATTGTAATTTTTCTTTAACTTATAAAATGGAAATGAAAATRAGATTATTATAATAGTATCTTTCCATGTTTCTAAGGTAAAACCTCTGCAGGAGACTGGAATGTTCCCAAAACAAAGCCAAATGAATGCAAGGAATGTTGTAAAACTGGGGCATGCATCAGCCACAGGGAACTAAGCCAGCTGTTTGTCACACGCAAATGTGTTGCGTGTGTAACCCATGATTCCAGCTTTAGACTAACATGCCTTTAACAGCTTTCATTGATTACCTTTTGAGGAACATTGCCTTGGGTCTCTTCTGTCATGTATGTCATTTACTGAGGCTACTAAATGAAGACTTTAAGGTACAAGAGAGGGGGAAAAAAATCAAGGAAACAGTGCAAGAACTAGGGGACTGCATGTAAGCATCTGCTTACATACCCCTGCGTGTTTGCAATTTGGTGCTCTCCAGAGCACCTCATGGGTGGCAGGATGAAATACAGCCAATTCTTTTTGGCCAATCCAGAAAGCTATTCCATTGATTGATTTTTGTGCCTGTAGTGCTGGGAGATTCCCCATGGCCAGGTAAAAACCACTTCATAAGGTGCCCTTTTGCCTAGTACGTAGCATTTACAAAAATCTGTCCCCAAAGAATGGGTAAAAGAACATGAAAAGATTTTGGCTCCACAGGTTTGCCAAGTGCAGTGGAGTTAACATTTTCAGTGCTTTGAGCGGTTGTGTTTGAGAAACAGATGGATAATAGTGTATACTCTTTAAGAAAATGCCGGAACAAGGAGAGCTTCTTGGAGATGCCAGTGAGTAGTGATTTCTTAGCCCGTAAGTTGGGTATGTGACACAGTGCTTCTTACAGAAACGTAGTCTCTTGCGGATGAATTACAGCATAGCATGGATATTCACTAGAGGCCACTTTCCACTAAGTTCTTAAGACTGAAATGAGAGAAATAATCAGGTTACCTTGATTTGCCTTTCAGGTTTCAGAAATTGTGGCGAGTGAGAAACGTGCACGCCTGGGTTTTGGTCGGGCTGTTGCAATGGGATTGCTGGCGGAGCAGCTTTCTCTGCTAAAGGCTTTCCGTGGTGCGCTGGGGGCACTGCGCCGGCTTTGCTTCTGCTGCAGTTGCATTGCAGAGGCAGCAGATGCCGCAGCTGAACAGTTAAAAACACACTGAGGATGTGTGGAATTGGGGTGCAGAGTCTTAACTGAGCTGTTGCTTCTCAGGTTTTTCCTTTCACTGTGAATGGACTTGCTGAGAGGAGGGAGGTCTCAACTCAAATATTTAGCCTAGAATAAATGTAGTTTGAGTACTTCTATGTCTAAGCCATGTTACCAAATCTACATTAGATACAACACAGATTTTCCAGATCAGATTGTGAAGGAAAACATGACTGGAGTTAAAACACTGTTTTGTCTATTCTATCCTGACACCTTTCGGTCCTATAGCTCCAGAACTCAGTTATTCTGTACAGGAACTTTATAGAAAAGCTTTAAATTATCAAATACAGACCAGSTCTTATAAGACAAACAAACAAAAACACATGTCATGAGGACCTGTAGTAGGTCTCTATACTGTTTCCATCTTTGACTTTGTGAGTGCCAGTAGTAATGGGCACTTTAACACATTTGGTCTGGTGAGGCATTCTGAGGGAGAATCCCCAATAACAAATAGGAATTAAACCAATAGCTTTTAATAGCATTTACTCTGAAAAACATTTACAGTATACAGAATACAAAAAAGTTGTTTTTTGAGGGAACTTCAAACAAACCTGAAAAATTTAATAGAGGTTTACAATTCTGCTCTAGAAATTCTGTAGGTTGGTTTAAAGTTTGGCTTAAAGATTGTTGGAGGGTTTTGTTTGATGGTTGGTTGGTTTGTTTTGAAATTCTGAGATTTCATAGTTTCTATGGAAGCAATATATTATAATTTATTTGTATTTATTACAGACCTGGTTAGGTTAGAACTGAAAAACAAGAGGAGGCCTTATTCAAAGGACATTTATCCATGAGGCATTCGGGTTTTAAGTCTGTTTTTCATGTTGGTATTGGCCTTTATTTATAAGCGAGTTAGTGTTCTACTCGARCAATCCTCTTTGTCATGTGAAGTAAGTGGCCCTTTAGGAGTTTTCCAGGACTAACTTTTACTCTGAAAATGAGTGTAACTAGTTTTCAGTTACAATGAAAATATGTATTGACAAACTGAGTTTCTAGTTAAGGAATCTGCAAATTTCTCACCATGGATAGAGATAAGCTGAAGTACCTGATATCTGAATTTATCCAGTACCATAATTAACAATGCTGTCTTCTCTCCCTGACCCTAGGAAATGATGTATATCTGGAATGGCTATGCTGTAATTGGAAAATGCCCAGACTTAACAGAAGGAATGTTAGAGACTTTAATTGAAGCAGAAACAGCATTGGCAAGAAGTTCAGGTAAACAGCGATATGGTTTAAGCAGGTATTTTACAATGGGATAGCTGAAGATACTATCTGTGTATAAAGAAAGTCTCATTAGTAAAGTTAATCTGATCGTAGGCAGAAGGCAAATAATGAAACCATAAACTGTTAATGCAGATGGGAATAATTTTCGTCTTTCAGTATAGCAATAACTTATAATGGTAACAAACTGTTTTACATCTRCAGATAGGTGAGAAGAATAGTCTATGACATATATTAAAGGCTTGTTTATTTTGCTATATCTGTTAATTTTAAAAGATCAAAATTAGCATATGCATTGACTTGATTACTTGGACCAGAAAGTTTTGTTATCCTCAGAGACTGTATTTCAGTTCTGAAGGATAAATGAAAGGAGACAAAGTATCAGCCTTGTTTTAAAAATGCTGTTGACTTAGGACAAGACCTTGGAAGGCTGAATGGTATTTGTACGTCAACAGTATGCTGTAGAAAGCTAGGACATCAGGATGGGCTTCCTTTGTATGACGAATGAGCACAAGAAGRGGGATTGTATGGAACTAGAACAGGCTCTGCTGCCACATCTGTCAGTCTGGTAGTTAGCCATCCGTGAGAGAGCTAACTGCTGTTAATTTCTTGCCAATCTTTCCCAGCTCCTATGGGAGTGCAACCACACTCCCATAGGGGAGTTCACAGCCTTCCTCACAGTGTTTCCTCCTACTAAATATGTGATCTTCTTATATACTACCTTCCTGCAAAAGGATCGAGCCCATCGTGACAAAGGAGTGTAGGTTAAATCACTGCATTGCAGTCTTCCTGTGCATATTCCGGGTGTTACACAGGTGTTCGTTTAGAGTTGAAGATGTTGCTCGAAAGAGGGGCTAAAGCTGTCTCCTTTTTAAATCCTTGAAAAAGACAGGAGAGAAGTATTTGCAGTRAAGGTGACATGTTGGAAGGCTTTTCACAAAGCCTTCTTTCACCTTCTCGTTTGGCTACATTATTTTAGATAAGTGATTTATTACTCTGTTTCTTCTTTTCCTGTTTTGTGAATAAGGCTGGCTAACTTTTTGCAGGGATTTTTTGAGGTTGATTCATCTTTGTAAAACACTGTGAGGACCTGTGGTCAGAAAGTGTGATATATTTTAAAGACATCAACAATTTAAAGTATTACCAGTTTCAAGTAGTGACTTGCTGTTTTCAGGCATCATGCTTTCCTTGAGCTTTCCTGACAGCGTTTGAGGTTTTACTATTGTATTTTCTTGTCTTTTCAAATATTGTCCTCTGTCTTATTGTTAGATTCTTAATGCAAGAATCTAATGCTATAAAATTACAAGCCTGAAAATGTGCGTATGATTAGTGTTATACAGTATAAGGAGTCAAAGGAAGTCAGTTATTGGAAATACATCTAGAAATATAAATCTGATATACATAATTATATCTAGGATAGATCCCTAAATGTTTGTTTATATAATCCAGGGCAGTTTGTCCAGGATGTGTTAAAAGTAGAGAAAATATATGCATGTGATTGTGTTCATAGAAAAGTTGGCCAGAAGGAACAATTGATCTGCTTTTTATTCTTCTAATGAAATAAGGAAAACTTTTTTGTGGCCCTGAGCCATCTGGCTGTGGACATACTTCGTGTGTCGACTTTTGCTCTCTTCCCCATTCCTTCTAAGTTTGTTTTCTGAATAGTCATTGGTCATCTTCCCTGGGTTTTGCTTTGGAGATATACRTAGATGGTATAGTAGATTTCTCTGTAGGACTTAGCAATAGAAGTGACTGTGTGTATTGCTGTAGGTGCAGGAGTTTTTCAGTGCATATCCAACTGTAAGATCAAGGCCTCTAACTGCATACCCCAAAGGGGAGCGACTGTTTCATGCTGTGGGTGCCAGCATTTAATCAGCTGGAGCGACAGAGGAAGAACTGTGTGACCTTGAGGAATGCAGTAATAGAAACAGGGTGAAATTCAAGAAGCCAAAATGCGGTATTACACATTTTGCAGAAATTCTTAATAGTTAGTATTTCATGAGTTGGAAATGAGCTTTGCTTATAAATTTAAAACTAAGCTGCCAATGTGGAGAAGTTATTACACAGATGTTTTCAAAATGTACCATGCAAAATTTTCCTGATAGAGAAGGGGTATTAGTGATGACTTTGGGCTAGGCACTGTTAAGACCTAGCATATGTAATTCTGGGCAATCATGGCTAGAAGGACAAACTCAAAGTGAAACAGGTGAAAAGAAGGTACTGTAGGAAAATGAGGGAATGTTAACTGTAGCCAGCAAAGTTAGGCGTATTTTCTTTAGCAAAAGGTGAAGAATTGATAAAAATGTTCCCTATGAACAGATCATGTGGCTAAAAGTCAAGGAGGGAGAAGAGCTGTATTTACTAAAGAACAGTGAAGACAAAGTTGAAAGATTATAAATTGGACCTCAGTATTTCCAAAGTAGAAACTTTAAGAGTTTTTAGGTGTCAGAACAATAAGATTGTGGAATTGCCTTTCAGTTGGGGCGGTGGGGACAGAACAGTTCAACAATTTTTAGACAAAGTTTGATCGGTTTATGAAAACGATGATGCGTGTTTGTGATAGCAGAAAATGGCACTAAATGAATTAAATGAACCAGTTGGTTCCTTCTGTCCTGCCTTCCGGTAAATAAATCATACTCATACCTACCTGTGTAAAAGTTTCCCTGCAGGTAGGAAAATCTCCAATGCTCTAAACAGTTTTCTAAAATGTGCCATCTCATAATTTCCTTCACCTTGCAGCTACAGAGTTACTAGCAGATGACCAGTGCGTGATAAAACTGTTAAAGGGTTTATGCCTCAAGCATTTGGGCAAGATCTCAGAGGCAGAAGATCATTTTACTTACATCCATTTAAAGTAAGTTTTCATAGCTGGCATACAGGAGAACTCCTGAATTTCTCAGTAACTCTTCATTTTAAGCAAGGGCAGATGAAACATTGTTATGAATAGAAGGGAGAGGACTACAGAATCTTTACTATTTATTTCACTTGCTTTGATGTCAAGGGATCACAATTTTAATTGCTGGTGGTGTTAGGCATATAAGAAAGAAGGATTGCAAATCTGCAGTCTTTACTGGGATATTTTCTCATTTTGGGGGACTATACATGCATAAAATCTGTGAGATACCAGTGCTTCCCCACACCACCTTATCAGTCCTGAAGAAGCTATGCCCAAAGAGCCAAACGCAGTCTGCAGAGACAGATGGCAGCACAGTTGTACTTGGAACTTCTCTACCTCATGCAGTGAAAGGCATCTCTTTTTGTCAGTTCACATGGATAGGGCTCATAATATTGTCACCTTTTCTAATTCTTCCCTGATAATAAGGGYGATGTTTTATAATCCTGAGAAATAACATACTGTGCAGCATGGTTATGCAAAATACACATTTAATAACCTGGAAGGTAGTTTTGGATAGAGAACATGACGAGTGTTGTAACAGAGATTGATTACTCCTTCAGATCTTAGCTAATCTCTTATTTATTTGTGTTTGGAGCTGTTAAATGAAGGAAACGGTATATCATTTCAAGATCTTGATGCTATTTCTTTTCCAATGCAGTGAGAAGAAGATAAAATACGACCATTATCTAATTCCAAATGCTTTGCTGGAGCTTGCAGTACTGTACCTGGACCAGGGAAGAAGAGAAGAAGCAATAAAACTACTGGAAAGAGCAAAGTAAGCAAGTGAAAAGCCTGTGCTGATGTCTGATGGGTCAGTATGGTATTTTACTGAAAAGCAAGAAGCAAAACCATTTGATTAATACTATGGGAACTCATTGTTTGTTTATTCACTGAAATCCCTCGTTTTGACTGGGGCCTTTTTAATGGTAGACACTATCTGATTATTCAGTCTATGGCTATCCATCCATTCCTGTAGGAGAAAAAGTAATTTTAAAGATCTTAATATAACTGTCAAGGGCTTCCATGAGAAATAATCCATGTATGACAAAATTAAATAATCTTTGTAGGCTCCTTACTTTTTCATAAAAGATGCATTAAATGAAATCAAAACTCCGTGTTATGGTTGAAATAGCATTACTCAAATTGATGGCTAACAGTGCTGTTTAATTCTATTTGATGAAATACATTTAAAGATAACTCTTCAGGTTGCATTTAGTATCTTTGCTTCATTGTTTTATCTGCATCTGGAATACAGCTGAACCACCTGCCTTTGGTATTTGTGTTGTGTGATTGATTTTTCTGTCAAAGTAAGTTTATCAGGAATAGTTGGACTTGATCACGTATGTCCTTTATTGTAGAACTAACAAAATATATTTGTGCCTCGGTCTCACTCTTAGCTTCTCTGCTGAGCCAAAATTTCTTGGGGGGGAACTATCGAAACCAAACCACCTTTCAAGCATCCTGTCCAAGCAGGGTTGTCCGTATCTCTGCCTGAGTACTGAATGATTCCAGATGTCTGCACGTTTCAGTGCACAGGGTCAAGTCCACCACTGCTGCAGGTGTGAGTGGCTGCAAAACTGATGTCTGGCCCCAAGCTTCAGAGAGGTCAGATCGTGTTTTTGTGTTGAGGTTTTTGTCCACATCAGTCCACTATGCAAGGAAGAGTGGTGAATCAGTCTGCTAAAGATTATGCCAAAAGCCTGTCAACACAAAAATTGAAACATTGCAGTTCTTAATCTTCTATGCTTGTGAGCCTGGACTCTGTAGACTCATGGAAGATATTAACAATAGCAAAAATTTTGTTAGAAAATGCATTGGAAAGTGTTTCACTCAGTTTCACATTCCTCAAAGCACACATTTCCTTCTGTTCTCATTTTCTTTGTTCAAATCTATCTTAAAAGAGGCCTAGAAATTAATAATTCAGGACTTCTCGTTCTGTCTAGTCCTTTTATCACTTCATGCTGAGCCATTCGCATTCCCACTTGTYGCTCTGTGGCTCAGCGCACAGACCCCTTCAAGGGCGGAAGTCAAGCTTGAAGAGGAACACAACAGATAGCTGCTTTAAGTATGTTGTTACCCAATGTATGAAAAACTCATACGCAGGTGTGCCATGCTCAAAGAACCCATGGAAACTGAAATTATATGCAAAATATAGAAGTCTTGTTTCAATCAGTTATAAAAAATGCAGTCCCTAAATGGTCACCTGTGGCTGTTATACTTGATTAGAAGTGCMAGTATTTCACAGTACCAACATGATTTGGGTCCATGTGGCCTTTCTGCAATGTAGGCACCTGTGGTGGGACTCTAACTTCAACCTTAATTTCAGAGTAGACCTTTGTGTACCACGGTATCCTTAGCAGTCCTTCATATACTGTCCAAACTCATTTTTTATTCCAAACTAAAGCTGTTCAACTCACAGGTAGTATCAGTAAGTCGAGAGAATATGCTATGTCTGTCAGGAGAGGGCACTTTTACCTTCTACAAATCATCAGACACAGCCRCAGCAGCAATATCGGGATTAGCGAAGGTTTAACTCCGAATGCACGGGTATTTCTAAGCGTTCAGCTTAAAATGCTGATTTTCTTTTTAGCCCCTAGAGGGAGAACGTGTTGTCCATGGTGGGTTTCGGGAATGCAGAATTAGGTTTGCCATTGGCCAGAGTGGAGATGAGCACTCTGCTTGTGGATGACGCTTGATTTGCTTGAGCTGACTCCATATACTACTGCTGGCTTCAATGCTTCAGCTCTAGGAGAAAGGGTGGAATGAGATGATAAACAGTTTTGTCTTGATCATGCACAGAATCATTTCCATTTGTATTACCATAAGCTACAAGCAAGAATGTCAGCCAACTGATGAGAAAAACAAATGGTGGTTTTTATTTTTTCTTGACAAAGTCTACTTAATTTAAAGCAAAAACTCCAGAGAGTTTCAGATCAGCGTAGAGGACAATCTGTTCATTTCCTCTATTCAGCCAGCTTCTTGAGTGCTGCGTGCATAATATTATAAGCTGATGAAGGATGGCTGTGGAATTCCTCTTTTTCCACAAAGAGACTGCCATGGGGCAGATACCATGTTTTCATGCTTGATTTAAATTATGAATTTTGAACCGAAATGCTTTTAAAATATACGGATTGTTTAATACTTGATGTTATGTTTCTGTAGGGGAAAAATGGCAAATTCTGTTAAAAGAAAATTAGGAAAGTCTTACAACCATTGGTGTCTAGATCCTGTATCTGTCCTACAAGAGTTGAAATGTTCATTCCTAGAAAGTCTACACTTTCTTCAAAGGCTCTTTAGAACATAACTTAGCTACTGGAGGCTATAGGCAGATGACACCGCTGAGCCAGCCACTAGGTGTTTGTGGGGGAAGGAAGAAATTCCTTTTTTTCCTGCCAGTCTTTCCCTGGGCTGGCGTACTGCTCCTTGAAAATCTGTGTGGAGTCTTGCGTGCACCCTCTTTCTCTTTCCAAGTTTCCAGGGCAGCCGATCATCTGGCCTTATTCCCCGCTCACATGATACAGCGGTGCTCCTGTAACACATCTTTGACAACCACAGGATGGAGACAAGGGGTTTCTCTCTTCAGGTTCAGGACTTCTCTCTCTCTCTTTCTCATTTTTTCTCTCTGTCCTTGAAATGTGTCTGCTGAATTAAGATGAGTTCAACATTCGTCTCTTCTTGGGAGTGTTTTGTAGGTAGTACAGGGACGGGGGTGAGTAGGACTGCATAGCATGGCTGAACAGGCTTTGCATCTGCTGAACTTCAGCAGCATCTCTCCTTTCCAGTATCAGAAGCACTTGAAAAATACAAGATTTGGTTTGCTTGTGTTGATTAACATCAGGGAATGATGGCTCATTTATGATCTAAGAGTAACTTCCAGATTGAGAATGATGCTCCCTTAGTTTCTTTGGAAGTCTTAGCTTTATTCTTTTCCCCCACATGTTGCTTTTAAAATGTTTCTTAAGTTCTTTTATTGTGTATTTGGAAAATAAGTGGTAGATGGTTGAAAGCATCCAGAAGAAACAATATCACTGAAACGTATGTCTTTCCTGTTACCACTGTACCAAATATAGGCAATTGAAGTCTTCATCCCTTTTTTAATATATCTAGAAAGTGAATAAATTCTTAATTCATTGTAATTTTCATTCTATACTGCTTAACAGTTAGCAGTGGCTGTCGGTCTCATTCCTGTCCATACTCTAGCTAACAAAGGTCCATATCACTGCTGCCAAGTGGTTAAATCCTTGCCCTTAGCACACACTAACTATCTTATTAAAATGAGGGAAAAAATCCCCAAAATGTTTGTTTTCAAATTTGTCAGTAATACTTTGGGAGGCAAAAATCTAATTTCTGAATGTAAACTAAGTGGATGYTATGGATATTTAATATGGACTCAATACTTTGATTGAGTGGAACAGATTCAATTTCTTATTAAACTATATTTTCCCTGGTAATTGCCAGACAGTGGAACTACAAATAAAGAACAAAGAGCTGCATTGTTTGTCTAGGAGCACATGCCTGTGTTTTAGAGGAGGCAACAAAGGAGCTTGTGAAGAAAGGCTTTTTGCTGTCTACAGTTGTTTTGCTTAAAACAGTAACATAGAGATAACTTGAAAATGTTTAAAATATATATATTCATCATAGTGGTCTGCTTTTGTTTTAGACAAAACTACAAGAATTACTCCATGGAAACAAGAACACATTTCCGAATTCAAGCTGCCCTGCACCAAGCCAAATCCGTCCCAGAAAACCCAATGCACTCCGGAGCCTCAGCAGTGTCGTAACTTTTTCTTCTTTGACGTCCTGTTTGTTTGCAAACTTTGGTGCAGAAAACTACTGATACTTCAGAAATTGTTTTTCCTTCTCTTTCAAGTCAGTGAGAAACCAAATCATTTAAAATTTTAAAGGTGATGCATAAAACATTAATCTAATGTAACAACAYGGCAAAAAAAATCAAACCAACCGTAACCCTTAAAAAAAATTTTTTTTTAACAAGTGGCTTTTTGAATACTTACATCTGTGTAATTCACTTCCACTCATGTATGCCTTTTTTTCTGGTGTCCACAACATTTACTAAGCAAGCTAGAACATAAAGCAGAACAATTGAAAAAAACTTTTAAGGATCACAGATTTAATCTGTGTTAGCTATAAATGTTAATTTGAATTTATATTGCTAGCAGTTGAAAAGGAAGCATCACTTTTTCCAGGTACCTATTTAGTTGAAATGGTGTGAGAAAATCTCAGTGCGCAAGAAGCATAACAGGGAGCGGTTTTGAATCCTGGGCATTTCCAGTTGTGCACAGAAAGCTTCTCTTTACTAGCTTTTACTAGTCATTTATTTTGCTGCTGTAAGAAATTTGCTGGTGAAGAAAATGGTCTCTCTTGTGCGGGTATCTTGGCTTTTTCTTTAATTTGATCTTCATGTCAAGCCTGTCATTTGTAATGGCTGAATAATTTACAGTCTACCAAGAAGTTTAGAAAAAAAACAAAAAAAAACAAATGAAGATGACAGTATAAAACTGTATCACTTCTTCTTTGACAAGATTAAAAATGGGAGGACCTTAGGAACCAGTTCTGTTGTTAGACTGAACATGATTTGGAATTTATATCATATTTAAAACACAAGTCCTTGAAGATCACTTAAGAAATAGCAATATGCCACTCACTGTACARCAATACAAAGTTCCTGTGACAGTCAGCTCCTTAAAATGATTGTTCTTAGGCTTACCTAGCTGAGATGTCCATGTTTAAAGAGATCGTATGGCAACATTTCCTTGTTAGGAAGTTTAGGTTGGAGCAAGCTCTCTTGACGCAGTGCTCTGCRTTTTTACAAAAGAGGACACTTACTCTTTTTGATCTTTATTGATTTTTTGGGGAATCTGTGAGGAAGGTGCTTTGAGGGGGATTGAGGATAGAGCAAAGGGCTAGCTCCTCTTTCCAATGGTGTCTGCCATAGAATTGCTACTTTTCTGCGAAACTGCTAAAGCCAGCAGTAACACAGRTTTGCACTGTATTTACTGTTCTCAAGGCTAGCTCCATGCTTTTACTCCTGGATTTCTTTGGGACAGATTTCTACCTCCCTTTTGAAGGAGATTCTTCCCCATGACCTGTTCTGATATATGGAGATGGGAGGTCCTCTGACAACCCTTTTTCTCCAATGGAAATGTTTGTCAGGAAGATTCCTGTCTATGTATCTCACAGTGAATATTCTTTCTCAAGTGACTGTTCCTAGCAGAAGAGAAAATTGACAGTTTGTAACTTTGCTTTTACCTCCTCTAGGAAAATGACATTGTTTTATAATGCAAATTCATGTGCAAGGAGACAACCGCCTGTTCCTCAACACTGAGAACTTGCATTGTCTTAAAAACAGACACCTTTCATAAAAGTCTTCCCAAGTTAAAATCACAGATGAAGAATGCATTTTTTTTAAAGAAGTGACTTTCTCAGTTCAGATGATCATAAATAAAATTCAGTACGAACAATTACACTATTTACGTATTGTGCATCAAAATTTAAGTGTAAAAATTCAGCCATTCTTTGTATATAATAAAAAAGATTCTTGTTCTACTTCATGCATATAACGCCTCTTCTTCCAGTTGTGTCCTTTTCAAATACTTTGGCGGTCTAAACATCTTTGGAGCAAGCAGTGCCATGAAAATTAGCATATCTTGTACTTTGCAGAAAGTGAACAATCCTTGGGACTGTAGATTCATCTCACAAGGCCACTGAAACACTCTTTGAAATTTCGCCCACATCCGAGTTTCTCTTATGCTGTCAACTACATTGCACAAAGGACAAATACTGTGTAATATGCAATCAACTTCCCTGCTGCTTTGCAGAGGTGAAAATCCAAAGACTTTCCTAGTCATCTTTGGTTCAGCACAAACACCRGTCATATCGTGGACCTGATCTCCAGCTTTGATATCTCCATTAAGAACCTTGTTGTTAGCCATTATCGAGTAGTCTGTCCTTTCACTCTGACTCTTCAGCTCCCAACCAATAGGAGAGAGTCACCTTCCTGGTGCAACGAGGACTCATAGACTGTAATATTCCGAACTCCCTAAAGGAAAGCAACACCTTGCTTGCGGAAGGAGGAATGGAGGATCTGGTATGTGATCACTGTATATTAGCCTTGATTTTAGATATGTTCTCTTTTGACTGGCCCACCCTTGCACCCTGTCCATGAGCGTGCTTCATTTTGATGCTCTTCTCTGGCTGGTAAGCAAAAATTCAGTGTCAGTCTGGCCTGCAAATAATGTAACGATATCTGGAAGGTCTGTCCTGGGGTTGTCTCTCAGGCTGGAGAATCTTCCTGTTGCTTTTACTGAAGCTACTGCGTTCCTCCCGGAGGAGCTCTCCAAAGTGGTAAATGGCTTCATCAATCTGGCTTACCAAGTACAATGAATTAGGGAAAGCAGAAYTGGTGGGAGAAGTTCTCAAACAGCTTTAGAGTTCAGTATATTCACCTACCAAAAAAAATAGGGGATATGCTAGTGGAATAAAATCAAGGATTTTCAGCATGACCTAAGATTCACAAAGAGTAAATACTTCTTCAGGTAGGTATAGCCAGTAGCTCATTTGCAGAAGGAGTGATTAATTCCACTTTCAGRCTTTTTACAGTCTGGCTAATGCTTGAGAAACCTACTCCATGTGCTAGGTTTTAGCCAACAGCTGCTGGTATCAACTCTCTCTGTCCTCAGTAAAGCCAAAGAAGTTAACCAAAGGCAAGCTAATAGCTCATGTAGCAGAAAATAGTATTCTGCACTTGGCAGGACCTTGATCGTAAAACTTACATATTGTATTTCTTTTTTTTATGTATTTTATTTAGTAGCACTGATGAGTGGTTTCCTGTCAGTAGCTGAGGAGAAGAAATTCATACTTGGTTTCCTGGATCTCTGCAGCTGTTACCGTGACTCACCATGTGATACTGCTGCCTCATCTGAATGTGGTAGTGGCAAGGAAGGGAAAAACAGTAAAATGAGGATCGCCTTCATCGTTACATCTGATATTTGGAATTCACGTACGTGCGGTCTCTCAGTAAACGGAAGGGAGGTATGGGTTGACAAGTCATCAGTGAGCAGCTCATACTGAGTTCTAGGTATGCATCAACACCTAGCTCCTATAACTAACACCAGATGAGTAACCTGTTGGGTGAAGAATGGTGAGGCAAAGCTGAACCTGCACACAGGTTTTCTTGATGATCAGAGGAGAGTATTTTGATGAATTCACAAGCATGATGCAATTTCTATTATTTGGAAGCACCCACTTATGATTGCTTAACTAAACCAATAGCATAGGAGCACATTTTGATTTATTACAGATAAGCAGTTGTATAATCTCCAGTTAATGCCTTCTGTCATGGATGGTTAGTTTAAAGACTGTCCCATTCGGACAGACACTATCCTAGCCTCAGGTTATTTACGCTGGAGTGATACAGCATTCAAAACTTTGCTTAGGAGACTTTGTCATTTATAAAACATAGCAGCACAAAACAGGATCGAGTCAAACCTTTCCTCCCTTTTCGCACTGCTTTCTGCATTCAATTCTATATCAAGTCCATGCCTTTTTATTTCCCTGCTAGTTGATCTAAGGCCTGGCTCCAAACAGCTAAAAGGTAACGGCTTGATAGCTACGGCACCTTGCATGACTGTGGCCCAGCAGAAGCACCTGCAGTAACAGTAGTGCTCCTCCTCATGGCACAAAGCTTTCCTAGAGGGCAGTCCCGGAGTGCAGAAGGCACCCCAGGACCTTAAATGCAACCCTCGCAGCCCCCGGTTCCAACTGCAAGATACGTTTCTCTCCCTTCTCTAGCGTAAAAACGCAGCAGCAATGCACATGTACGTGAGACGACCCGAACGATGCGGCCCCCCTCTGGGAGGAAGAGGAGGAGATAAACAGGTGAGTCATGTTGTTTACTGCTCTACGGGGAAGGAGTTGGAAATGTCATTGATGAACAAGATCTGAAAACCTGAACAGACTAGAAATGAACTTGCTGCTTCTTGAGTTACGTTCTGCCAATACCCTCTTGTGATAMTATGCAGTGTATGTTGGCGAGTTTTTTAACTGAATGATTTGTCAGCGTAAAGTATTTTTAAAAGATGCTGTAAATTTAAGATGCTCTCTAGGTTCGCTTCAAATGCATCAAAAAAAGCCAGATACAAATATTTTCTTTAAAAAAAAAAAAATCCCAGCAAATCCCTATGTCAAAGACTTATGAACAGAGCTAATAAATTGCATTGCACTGTGGTAAAAATCTGCATGGTGTTTTTTTCCAAATTCAACAATATTTTTGTAGGACTAGGCTATGTTCCATTATTTTCTGGGCTTTTTAAATCTCTGAACCTACTTACTTTCATTGCTGGCTAGACATAGGCAAAATGCTTGTTTAAAACTATGGATTGTGGTGAATTCCAAGTGCTTTCACTGTCCTTGGCTATTTTACAGGAAGAATACAAAACTAAGTGTTCCCAAGCCCCCTGGCACAGTGTCTTTATTGGCTACTTCAATTAAAAAAAAAAAAGCCAAAAAACATTTTATCCCATGTTAGTCAAGTACTGTAACAACTGTTTCAGGTCTGCAGATGAATAGTAGTGTAATAGTCTCTTTTTTTATCTCTTGCTTTTACATTAATTGTGTTTCTGACCTATTAATCYAATTAGTAATGAGCTTCATGAAGGGGCCATGATGTCCAGCTATTTTAGAGGAAATATCTAGTGTTTGAATCTATTAAATTGACATTCAGTACTAGTGAGGGAGACAATGATAGTTAAAGGTTACTACTTATGTATAAATAAGGCATCTAGGGCCTGTGTTTTTGACTTGGACAGTGGAAAATGCTATTCTGTTCTGCAGAATTAGGTAATTTTTTTTGAACTCTCTGAACTTCTCTATTAACAGTGAATCAAAATTGCTGTGGCAAATGCAGAAAAATCTGCAGAAAGACCTATTTCTATGCTCTGGATTTTCTCTTCTAATTATGTTGCAGTTGGCARCTAGCACTAAATGCAGTTGTTTGTAATTATGCCAAAAGTAAATCGTAACTGTAAGAAAAAAGAAAAGCAACACTGTTTTCTCTCTTTTATGCGTGTGACTTATTTTTTATTACCGAGAAAAGCAATATAATCAAGTAAATTGCATATATAAGATATCTTCACCTCTTCGTGACTTCATAGCTTGTGAGTTTGAAAGATGATGACTAGTAGATGCCAGTGATGGAAAACCCTTGATGAAAGGGCTTTGCTCACAGCCTTTTATTAAGAAAATATATCTAAGGTTATTATAAAAATGCTGCTTTGGGTAGCACAGGTAATGTTTTGTTTAAATACTTATCAAAAATGCTACTTGTCCCTTAAACTTTTGCACAGGCAAGCTGCTGGAATGCAGATGGTGGAGGGCTTTTGGAGTAAGGATTACGTAGGATACAGTAGTTGTGGCTGTTTGGAGTCCATAGTTTCCATAGATTCCATTTCTGTGTCTGTGCCGGCGTTGCGTGCCTACATTTCATGCACTCTGCTTTCGGCAGTGGAGCAATTAAAGAAGCCAGAAAATTAGGAGTCTCTGGGCCCATTAACATCGCGATCATTTAGATTAGCGAGGCAGTTTGGGAACTGTGCGGAGAGGACAGCTTCAACACCTGCGGGTGCTGGAGAGCAACAACCTGTTCTTTGTTCAACTGCTTGGTAACGAAGAGTCCGGTTCTGCTTGTGTGGACCTAAGATGGATGCTGCGCTCCTGCAAGGCGTGTGGGCATCCTTGAACGCTCCTTGCAGGGCCAAGGTTTCCATTCAGTCTGGAAGTCGGCAAGGAAACGAGCAGGTCAGTGCACAGATTTGCGCTCTGCATCGTTCTGGTGCGGGGATCCCTGCCCCAGCCCGTGCGAGGGTGCTGCTGTATGGGTGAAACGCGTCCTTTCTGCCCAGATAGGTTTCTCGCTTTTGCAAACCCTTTTTGATGGACAGCTTTCTAATCTAATGTTATTCCTACCAAACTGTCCAGAAACGGAAAAGGTAGTTACCAGAATGCAAGCTAAAAACTGTAAGATCCAGAAAGGACTTTGATTTGTATTTTAAAACAAGAGCTACCAAGAAAATACAGACTGAGAGTTTCATGGAATTTGGATTAGTATCCTATGATCTGGCTTTGCTCAAACACTCACTTTTCTTCTTTCAGTTCTTTCAGAGAAGCAGCTTGCTGAATTTCTGGTTATTTGGCTCTTTCTCCCAAATGATCCTGAGCAGCATATGCAGTGTTTGCATCCGGGACACAAGCAGGTCCTACAGGACTTCAGTTGCTCTGCTGAAGCACATAACTGATCTGAGCCTTTCGTCTGTTGGGAAAGAGGAGTAGAAGCTGCAGGATTCTGGACGGTTCTCATCGCTCACCGTGTTCCTCTTATTCTGCAGCACAAGTGGGGGCTGTGGAGGTAAGGAACTGCTTCGTGCTGAAGTTGGGGGATATTAGTGCCATAGATGCAATATATAGATTTTTCATTTGCGACTGTGGCACTGCCTAACGGCTGCCTCTGCTGATAGCATCTGAAGATACAAAAAAGGAGCAGCATCTCCAACACGCTGCAGAGTTGTACAAGCACGACCATGCAGCTACCACTGACGGGTGTGTGGCAGAAGGACAGAAGATGCTAAGAAGCTCCAAGTGCCTGTCCTGCAGTGAGAGCCCTGGCAAACACGCGTCTAGTGAGCCAGAGTACACCTAATATGTGTGGCAGCTTCAACGTTTACTGTTGTGTGCCCAGTTCTCTTTGAAATGCTTTATTAAAAAAAATAAATGAATCTCCAAGGTTTGAGGCTGGAAAGAACGGGTTTATGAAGGCATTTCTTCTATTTCAACCGAGAGGACAGAGGTTTGGGCGCTTTTTTGTTTGTTTGTAATATGGTTGGTCCCCTCCGGCTAAGTAAGGCACGTACATACCTCTGCACTGCTAGAAAAAGATACAGGCGTTTTCAAAAATATTTTTTCCATTATGTATCGGTTCACGTCTGCAGTTTTTCCTTAGCTGTTCCGAGCCTATATGCAAAGCGGATATTGTGAGGAATTTGTTGGCAGAATGCAAATACTGTTAGTTCTGTTTAAATCAAAAGAACACTTCTGCAGACTATGCTTTTTATCAAAAGGCATAAACTGCATTGTACGCAAAGAATTCCAAAGCCCCAAATTCTTATCCCAGAATAGGTTTAAATGCAAGATAGTCAGCAAGGGATGCTTAGCAGAAACTATATTCCTCAAAGCTAAAATTCTATATAAAAGGAAAACTTAATCCTTGAAGCTAATTTTTAGTCTGGGTATCAAATCAAGAAGTGTTCTTCTGGACAGATTTTTTTTTGTGTCCAGCTTGTTATAGGTCATCAACTAGTATGTATGCTTTAAATAAAAATGTGGTGTCTCTAATGGTGTCCAAGAGGTGTGTGCACTCATAAGGTGTCTGTAATTACCTGTATTTCCAATTAACTAATTGCCACTTTGTAAGGCCATTTTAATCCAGGCTTTAACTGATGGGAGGCCCTGTATTTTAGGCTTCAGCCATCTATTTGTTTAACTGACAGTGTGACTCAGAAGAATTTTCATCTTTACCAAGATTGCACAAGGACAGGAAATATCAAGGCTTCAATCTGTGACAAGTTGAAGTTCCGGCCTTTCGTAATCCCTTAGCCTGGAAGCGTGCAATTTCCACCACTGCAAGAAAAGAGGGCTGTCAGCTTTCCAAACCTGTAATTGCTTTCAACCTTGGGAAGCTGCAAGATAGTAGGAACTTTTAAAATATTACTCAGTTAAAGCCTTTTTACAGCTCTAGCCCTTCACAGACTTTAAAATTCTCTGGACTTTTTTTTTTTTGTTTATGGAAAAATTTAATGTTTATATCTCTCAGATTTACATCATGAGATGACAATAAGTAATAGGGATTATTGTCTTTAGAAGTAAAATTATTTAAATGGTAATCCCAGTAGCATGCAATCATTTTTAAACATAAAGGTCATTATAGAACTGAGTACCCTTTACTTATCGTTGCTTTTTTTTTTTTTTTTGCTTCAGGTTTGTAGGAATGTTTTCTTCTGCTCTATGAGACAAAACCCACTTCCCCTGCAATCTGAGACCATAACCTAACACTTTCCCTGCTGTTGCAAGCATCTGGGATGTGGGTTGATGCCCTTGCTCCTCCCCTGCTCTGTATCTGTGTTATTGAGTAGTTCAGCTTTTGGTCTTTTTAAGTGTGACCGCAGGTTGCTGTTAGGAAGTGCRGTGTTTGGCAGTGAGGAGCGGTGCGGTGGCCTTTCAGACTCGCTGGCTCTTGGGTTGTTGCTTGAAATTGCAGGGGACTGAGCGTCATGCTCCACTCAGTCCTTTTGGGGTGTGCGCCCCTGTGCTCGTTTTGCCAGGTAGTTTCTAAACTGTGAACAGTGTCGCACTGAACATTTTCGCGATAGAGCAGACCACCCATGAAAGGCTTTAAAGCAACTTTTTTTCTTAGCTTCGCTTGCTGACTATTGCTAAGCCTGATGCAGCTACGCGTTTTCAAATAGGGCATTTACAGTCCTGGTTACTTGTGCACAGTAGCTGTGAGAGTATTTTTTCTTCTTCTTCAAAACACTTTGCAGACATTTAACTGTGGCCCTGCCTGCCCTGAAGCATACAGCCACATCGTAGGGCTGGCTCTGGTCAAGCAGGTCCAGAGGAGAAAGAGCTAAGCTATTCACTGAGCTGGAGTAGACACTGGTTAGGAAACAGCTGTGCTGTGACTGGGCTGCCTAATGCGCTGGAAGTGTAAGTAATCTATTAGACACCTCTGAGGCAGGAGGCAAATATAATCCTCATTTTACAGATGGTGGAATCAAGAGACAGATATGGTTTCACAGCTCTAAACTCAGGTGACTGGAAAGCTCAGGTTACACATTATTTTGCATTAAGTTCAGATAAACTACTTTTTTGAATGAGAAATCATCCAGAACAGCATTACACCTAAAAACTTGAAAAATCAATTGATTTATTTGTTATATTTACACAACTGTTTTTTTAAGCTAAAATTTGATTTTTTTGGAATGTTCTTCTGTGATCAGCTCTAGTTTTAGCCCTTCACACCTTTTTGTTATTTAAAAAGAAGTATTTTAGTAAAGGTAATTTTTTCCTCTTAGCATGGTAAGTATATCAGTGTTAACAGTTCAGCTATACAAAGTGCCTAGAAAAGCATTCAGCTCAGTAACCAGTCACTTAATATTTCTTTCAGATCTTTCTTAATCAAGTCTTGTAATAAATAAAGACCAATACCAACAGGACAAAGGTGTTTTTTTAAATTGTTCATTTGCCAGTTTTAACAAGATAAAAGAAACTAATATTTTACGTGGACATTATGTTTTATGTAAAAACAAAAAACAAACCCCAAAACAAACAGACAAAAAGAAGGACACAAAAGAACACACATGGAATGATGCAAAGGAACAGCGATTTCCCACTGAAAAATATTGCACAACTTCAGATCTGCCTTCTCAGATTTTGCTGAATGGAATTAAGTAAGTATGAATTAAGCAAAAAATTGTGGCCGGAGAACTGTGTAGCAATTTCAGTGAATCTAGAACTGTTGGCTGCTTCAGCTTGCTTCTGAAGGCTCCCTGGAGCTCTTCTCTAAGAGAGCAGGTTGCTGTCAGCAGCAGGAGTAATAAATAAACCAACACATTGATTCTACGTTCTGCTGACCAACCCTCCAAAAATTATCCATGACGTGTAACTCCTCTATAGTGTAAGTACACAGAGTCTTCAAAGCACTTGGTTCTTTAAACGCAACTTGTTATACCAAGTACTCAAACTATATATGCAAAACAATCAAGAATGATCCCTGATTTGCTGTGGTTAACTTGAGATTGCATCTCACTTTGCCAGACCAAGACTTCTCAATGCATCGGTGCTGCACTGAACGTATAAAAGTCACAGTAGGGTACATTAAGAAAAAAACAAACATGCTAAGTGGATAAGAGGACTTTACAGCTACAGTCTTTGCTAGACCATCTCTTAACAAGCACGTACTTTTTGCTGCAAAAGTTAGATAATTGTGTCATTCTGGCTTTAGCAGTACTATTTCCCCACTCGATTGCTACTATGAAATTCTGTGTTTATATAAACTTTGCCTTTATGTGCAGAACATAAAATATATTTTTCTCATATCTGATTCCATAGCTGCTTGGTGGACTGATGTGTCAGCCAGCAGGGCTTAACAGATACAGTTAATACAGGAGACTGAGATACAGTATGTTTATTCTTAACTTCTGATAACCTAAGAACTACAGGAACAAGAGATGCAGTATCCTTTTGCTGTGATCAAAACCAACCATTTTTAGGGAGCAAAAAAGTTGAGCAAGTTATCAACACTAATACTACATTTGTTCCAAATACTTTTTTTTCCAATCGTGATAGCATTTATTGTCTATCTATCTGGCCCACTTTTAACTTGATCAAGTTAAAGACGACATACTAAAGTTTAAGGATCATTGTTTCATTGAAAGCCAAGCAAGTTAAAAAACCAYGAAACCATAATTTTAGTGTAGGACTTGTTTCATATCTTCTTATTTAGCATCACTTGCAGAAAAGGGATAATGCATCTCAGTTTGCTTACAAGCTAGGAGATCACTTTGAATTCTGCATATTCCTAACTGCAAACAAAATATAGCACTTTTAACAGGTTATAAATAAACTGGTTTTCAAGCACAGAGCCAGCCCAACAATAACAACACACTATTAAAAAGACCTAAGGCAATGAATTCCATCTCCAATGGAAAAGGAAAAAAAAAACAAAACTGTGCAAACAAGCTTAAAACTATTTCTTTGTGCCAGTGTTATAAAATGTAGATTTTAATAAAGCCTTGACCCAAATGCCAGGACTTGTGAAAAGAATCAGAACAAAACTGGTTACTTTATTTAGGAAAAAATACTCTTATCTTGCTGCTAATAAAATTGGATACACGCAGTTTAAACATTTACAGTTGCTGTAACACTTTACACAATTCCTATATATGGGTGTAAGAACAAACATTAAAGGACAATGGTGGGTCAAGGCTTTACATTAAAAATAACAACCTACTTTTTCTATAGTCTCTAAAATATTATGTTTTTTTCCAATATTTGCAGCCATTCAGGAATAATTTTTATTTATTTATTTAGGAAATGTATATTTTGTGCATGACCTTAATTCCTAATTCCTGGCTCTTTGGGCTGAATGACAAAAGGATCAAACCCAGTAAAGTGGATGGTCTCTTTGAAGGTTCAGTGGAGAAACCCTGGCTCAGTTAGTCTCATACGATGAAAGCAGTGCTGCATCCACTGGCTCCATGCAGGAAGGACAGGTAAAGGATCTCATCAACCAGTCATCTATACAGTCCAGGTGGTAAATGTGCATGCACGGCAGAAATCGGATGGGGTCCCCATAAACAAAGTCCATCATACAAATGACGCATCTGGAGGGAAAAACAAACAAATTGTGAAACATGTAAAATGCTGTTACCACACTGGAAATGTAAAAGGAAGAACATCCACCCTGGTTATCTTTGTGTCAAACTTGTATTATTCGCAGATACTGCGAGCATTTCTTAGCCCCATCGATGCTGCCTCCAGCACTAGCTTTCTCGGTGCTCCCTCTGCACCATCCCCCCCGTTCCCGTGTTAGCGGGGCCAGGAAGCCGTCTGTAGGCAGGGAGGGGGCAGCTCCGTGGCGTGCAAAAGGGAGCCCTACAGGTGAGGAAGTAGCCGCGGCTTGAAATTATTTATTTCCCCCATGAAGAGGCAACAAAGAAGGAAGAACCCTAAAAGGATATGAATTACATGGTGAGGAAAGTAAGTTTGCTTTGTAACATGAAAGCAAAGAAGGATAAAGGAAAGTGACTTCTGCACAACCGTGTTGGAGACATCAAATTCTACTCTCTGAAAATAGGGCAAAAACAGGAGGACAAGAGAAAAGGAACAGGTTATTTCACATGATCAGCTTTCCCATGGCAACGTCCCATCACCCAAAATAGTTCAGTTAAATTTCTATAACTTACTCTCTGATCTTCTTCTCA
Organism: Apteryx rowi; assembly: GCF_003343035.1. Classification (NCBI taxonomy): domain Eukaryota; kingdom Metazoa; phylum Chordata; class Aves; order Apterygiformes; family Apterygidae; genus Apteryx; species Apteryx rowi. Next base: position 1,563,289 of record NW_020450982.1, read on the forward strand.
GAGCCGTCTCTTCCAGGATCATAGACTCCTTTAGGTAGGTGCTGAATAAGGCCTATCCTCTGCGCTATTCTGATTTGTTCCTCTTCTGTCAGCTGCGTTGCTAGCCGAGTCTGGCTAGGCGTCGGATGATAAACGGGAACAGGGACCTGCTCCTAAAATTAAAATATTTCAGTTGAAAAAAATTGCTCTCCTAGTATTTCCTCGCACAACATAGGCAATACATTGAGCTCTTTCCTCTCTTAATCCTACAAATGGTTGTAGGATTTTCCAATCCTGCTTTGCAAATTGTGGATTATAATTATATGGAGAAAGGGATAAAACGCAAGGCCAATATCTTAGGAAGACGGGCAAGGAGCTCCTCCTGGCTGTTCTCTGCAGAGGCTTTTGTCTCTAGGAGTCATTCAGAGATTCAATACATGCACAAATGCCACATGAGAACAGGTAAATAATAAACCTTCCAGGTGCTTGGCCAAGTGGTAGATATTGAATTGAACAATGTAATGGCTAAGGAAGAGACCCAAGTACTTGTAACAAAAAAAAGTTTTGTTTTTACACTTAGGAGCAATTATTTGCAAAGATAAGGACAGTGTATGTTCTTAGAGCTTTAGCGAAGAATGTTTGGTTGGTTCTGAAATAAATAAATAAATAAATTTTTATATATATATATATATATATATATATATATATATATAATGGGAACTAGTCTAGGCCACCCAAGCAACGATCCAGAATTGTAGATTTAATTCTTGCATGCTTAAAAATGTAAGCAAAGAATTGCTTAAATTAGTATTTCAAGTTTTACACTTGTTCTCATACATTAATGTGATTTTACAAGTTCTCCCAAGCTGGATCTCAACTGGCATATATTTAGAATACATATTTCCCAAAGAAAAAACATGCAACTTCTAGATGTTGTGCACTCTTTCCTCTGCCACATTCTCAAGACTTCTTTTGAGCATTAATGAACTTTAGATCAGCTATTTAGGCTTTTATATTAATATGGTACTTATTTTACATACATTTAAATCGCGTTTTGGGGAATGAATAATAATTTGAACAGGCGATATTAGGACAGTATTGGCTAATAAACATAAATCTACTGTTAATGGGAAGAAAATTCCTTGCAATAAGCTTATTTTAACAGTGCCTCTTTTAAACTGAAAATTTCTACTTTTAGGAATGTTTTGAAAATAAACCTGGTGTTTCAGAGGCATGGTAACACTGATCAGTGTGTTTGGAAAAAGCAAAAGTTCACGTTTCAGAGGACGCTGCTGCAAATTGAGCAGGTCGCAGGAGCGCGAGGCTGCGCCGCGGGAAGCGCTGCCGTGGCACGGGCCCGTTCAGCAAAGCCCCCCTCTCCCCACCCCGCTCTGCTGGCACTGACAGGGGAGAGGCACAGCTTTCGCCCTCTGCGAAATGCACGTGTAGTACGGAGCTTGTAAAACCTGCTGAAGGCATTCCTCTTTCACCACTAGCAGGGATGGCAAGCAGCGAGACTGTAGCTTCCCACAGGAGTTGTTACAAGACTCCGGAAGGCTGGGAAAGAAGGCTCATCCTGAAGGACATGCAGGGTCTCGCTCACCGATGCCGGGAGTTCCTGGCGACAGCAGTCCTTGTTTACAAGTAACACTAGTCCAAAGTACAAGTTTGTCTGGCACCTCTTCTTTTAACACTGCCACTTGCAATTCTGCTGCRGGGTGGGAATCCATGGTCTTCTTCTCCCCTTAATTTCACTACACTAGGGTTTCCCCCTTCAGATTCCCCAGAACTCAGAGGATTTATGAGAAGGTGGGAAGAGAGTGATAGTACAGCCATGATTCAGGGGAAAAAAAAAAAAAAAAGTCCTTCAGCAAGTTTGATTAATTTCTGGACTACTGTAGGCTGTATTTCTTCCAGCTCAGCTGCCTTTTAATAGTTTAAACTCTCTGAAGTATTCTCCAATCGCTATTTGGAGAAGGAAGAACTGCCACTGAAGCTGGGGGTGACCTGGCAGGTATGGGGTGTTCATGAAGTGCCTCTGTAGCCTGGGGTGCCGGGCGAGCAAGTCCTCCCCTTCCCAGCTGCTGAAGACCCTCTGCACTAAACACATCAGCGTGAGGAAGAGCCCCGTCCTGTTTTAATGTCTCAAGAAGTTAACACCACAAACTATCAATCATCAACAACRTTTTATACTGACTGCTTTGCTGCACTTCTATGGCAACATGACTATTCAGTTAATTGTAGAGGACGTTAGTGCTGGCTCCCTTCGGAGGCACGGAGAAAGAGGCACGCGACACACAGCATTTGGACACAGATGCACCCTCCTTGCTGCATAAAAAAGGGGAGCAGGTGTAAATACCTAGGTGCATTGCACAGATTGGTGCCAGTAAGGACAGGAAGAGGCAGCGGCTATTCCCATTCCCAAAACCTTGCCCACTGGTAGACCTGTGCCTGCAAGTGATTGCACAGGAACGTAAGGATCATTTGGGAAAGGCAAAAAACAGGAAGAAAAGAAGATGAATGCTCTTAAAAGGTGTAAAAGCAGCAATCACACTGAATTGATAGTGAATTGCTAACTCAGAAGTCTAGCAAAGCCRTATAAATTCTATAGCAAATGAAGTTACAGTTCATTAAATAAGACTCTGCTGTGAGTGAAACCTATGCATTTTGGACAACGCCAAAATGTGYAATTAATCACGATGCCCAACCGCTGACTGCTTCAGTTAAGTTTTGGACAGTAAATTAACACAACTTCTAAGCATCTAAAGGCCAAATAAGGAGGAGAACGCGCCTGTGTTTTAGTTCTTTACAGCTGCTTGCTGCTTGTTGCCACATCGCTCCAGGCCCCTCTCCCACCGGCGGCCTCCTCCCCGCAGGGAACGGACAGACGGACGCGGCGGGACGGGGCCCGGGCCGCCCCGGTGCCCCTCCGCGCGCCAGGCAGACTGCGGCTACGTGCCTGACGTCCCCTGTTCGGGGGGGTTAGAGCCGCCCGCTCTGCGTCTGCAGTTGCGCATACTGCACCAGAGTCTCCTGTCAAACGAGTGACTCTGAGAAGGGTGCTAGCTTGCAGCATGAGGTCCTCACACCTGTGAATATAAAAATAATAAAGGTGTGTGGGCTGGGGGCGGGGGGGAAGCTGCCGAGCAGTTGTGAAAAACACATAAATTGCGTTATTGTAACTAGAACTGAGTGACAGCTCCATACGTGTGCTCTGGTGCCCTTCCTGAACACGCAACGGCTGATGGGACCCTTAATCGCTTCTCCAATTACTATTAAAAGCCTGCCCAAACTGAGCTGCTTGTCCGTTGTATAAAAACATGCTACTAAGACAAAAAACACAACCGCACACACTGCGGTGAGTCAAATTATAGGTTACACCAACAACGGCCTTTCCAAATCAGCCTTTTCCTCCAACAGGCGTTAAGAAAAGGCCTGTTCATATCTGTATTATTCTGAAAAACACTATTTATTCATCAGAACAGGAGAACCCAGCTTTCTCYGCCTCGGTTCTGGCAAAGGCCACGCGACAGCATCTACCGCAGGGTCTCGGTAACAGACGGGGAGAGCTGCGGCCTCTGCTCTCCGCCGCCAAGCCTCGGAAGCGGTGYGGGGAGCTGGGCCCCGCGCGACGGCAATTCCACGCAGCCCTAAGGACAGAGTGGGGGGTTGTCACCCCTCCGCGAGTCTTTGGCAGTTTATAAGGGCTAATTTTCTCACCCCCGCTAACGCAGCCGGGCTGCTGAAGAGCAAGGGCTCGGGGGCGCCGGGCCTCCGTCCCGCTACGTTTGCGGCTGGAGGCCCTTTGCCATCTATCCACACACAAATGAGCTCATTAGCCAAGTGAGCGTTGTTACACTGCAAAGAGGAGCGTGAATTTATTGCTCTTTTGTCTCACTTTTCTCTCATCTACCACAGAAAATGGTTTTGCAGACATAATTATGAAATACTGAATTTCCAGCCAAAGCCTCTGTTATTTATCATTTGATAAAGATGTCAGACGTTTCAGGCTAAGATGAATTTCATGTTAGCTCTGTTCCTCCATGCAAAAAACTAGAAAAGGCCAAAACAAACAACCAAAATCACATATTAATGTCAGCCAACAAAGTAAAAATCACTCTCTGGCACTCAGCTTGCTGTAATCAATTAATTACTTTTTCCTGTATGAATTTAATAATGATGAAACATCTCAGCGCGCCAGTCGCGGAGAGGCACAACCTTCTACTCGCCCACAGAGGAGGAGGTGTCAGGACAAGCTCCCCTGGCTGTCTGTGCGCACAAATAATTCTTTCCCAATGTTTATCCAGTCCTTAAACAACAGGCTGGAGGCCTGCAGCTGCGTTCACGTCTCCATCGCACCCTGACTCCTCCTCCTCCTCTTCAGGAGAAAAACCATCATACGGGGAATCGGGATGTTTGTTTCCATTAGGAATGAAAACTTCAGGCATTTTTGCACATTGCCCAAAAGGCCCAGGCGACGCGTTTGCGGGTGGATTGCCCAGCCTGGAAAAAGAAGGTTTCGTTAAGGCACCGTGGTTAGTCTGAAGTGTTGTATCAGTGCAGCTTAACTTGGTTGCTTACGCTGCCGTAAAACTGCTTGGCTTTTGTGTTATAACATTTTCGTCTTGTTCTTGCAAGTGTAATGAATTTCTAATACACCGAAAACAGGTCAGTGGTAGATCAGAAACTCTTAATCCTTGGATAAAGATTATTTTAAGATCCCTCTACTCCACATATCAGCATCGTGTTATCAGGGGGTTGTTCTGTTTGTTGTTTTTAAATCATTGCACCAACGTGCACAAACCCTTTCAACAAGGTTACAGGAAGGTAAAAGGTGAGACAAATAATTCATAACATACCCAGAGATCCATCTGTCTGCCCTTCAGAAGAAGGAATTACTAGTGATTGCTGTGAGGAACAAACATATTTGGGGGGATAAACATTATTTAAAATGTGAAGTGAATTTTAATCTTAAATGATACTTAAAAAAAAAAAAAAAAACACAGCTATATTATTATAGCTTAGATGTGTGATTTGTTTCTGTATTTTTCCTAAACTGAAAGGAAAAAAAAAAAATCATGCAAGTCTGAAGTCTGGTAACACCAGTATTATTTTCTTACAATGCTGCAAAAAATCACAGATTTTTTTTTTGCCTGACTGCATAAAAATAAGGTTTTTCCCCACTGAATTCATAAAAAGCAAAACAAGAATGCAGATAAATGAAAATATTCGTTTCTGTAAGGTTAACAAAAATTGGCCAGATAATTTCTATCGTTAATTCAGGTACGAACTGACCAGAGACGGACAGAGGAGCAGTAAGGGAGAATTACAGGTTCAGAAGGGCAAGCATAATTTTAATATCTGTATTTATTTTAAAAACATTTTGCACGGAGACTTAAGATCTAATCTGATGATGACATTTCAGACAGAAAGCAAGGCAGTATCACCATGGACATTCCCCCGAGCACGGAGCGATACAAGCCAAGGGAAAGCAAGTGGCAGGTCCTGCACTGGAGAGCACGTTCCTTGGGGGCTTGGGACAGAGCCACCAAGCAGACCCACCGTCCCCACCACCGCTTCCAGGCACCAGCAGGTGAAGAGCTTATGCTGCGGGCGGCYGCTGAATAATCAATCAATACGAACGGAACAGCTCCATTTGAACGTCCCCAGTTGTTGCCACAGCTCTTCTCTGAAATCCCTTCCACATGCAAACGTCTTTCTTGAAACGTGCTGCCGGAAAGCAGCTGCGCTGCTTCACGGACAACTGTGCCGGAGCCACACGTGCTTCGCCGCTGCCAGCGCGGCGCCTGCAAACCTTCGCCTGCAGAAGGCACTGGCCTTCCCGCAGCGGCACCGTTTACTACGACGCTTGTTATCACTACRGAAGTTTTCAGCCCTGTTGCTTCCCAGTCTTACATTTATGTACGTAAAGTCAGGAGGTGGTAAAAATAAGAAAAAAATCTTCCATTTTCTGTGTTTTTGGCAAAATCCCCACTGCATTTTACAAAATTTTCTCTTCTCCTTACTTCATTACTCATAAGCGACTAACTGGGATAAGGGTCCAGAGGCCTTTTCTGTAAATGCCATTTTGATTTTGGTGGAACTCCATCCGTGTGGTACTACACATTCCAAAATAATATCCTCTCCCAAGACACATTACTTTAAAACCACTCACCATTATACTGTGCTTTATACTACAGCTTACTTTAATAATCTTTAGAATATTGAATATTATGAGCAGTCTGCCAGCTATAAAAAGCTTTTCTTGTCACACAGATGAGAACAGTTCATTTACAAAGCTGAATACGAGTTGCTGTAAAACATAATGTAATGAAATTGTCACCCAATCTTTTATCTCGCTGCTTCCAGGTAGGCAATTTAAATAACTGCGATAGCTGAGCACTTGCGCTAACGAGACCTTTTGAAAGGAAAACTCCTTCCTCTCACCTCTCCCATTTGCAAGAGACACCTAGGACCGACAGCCAGGTTAGACCCACGCACCGGCAAAAGAGCAGTCCTGGCGTAAGCTGGGGTCTGAAGAACGAGCTTGTCTAGAAGACCCGATTCCCTTAAGAGTAATGCAGACAGAAAATAGATTAATTGTTAAATTAACACTGTATTAAGTAAAACTGCAACTGGTTCTTTACCAGATTTTCAAACGTGCCAAAGACTTTGATGTCCTTTGCTTATGTAAGAAGCACGAAGACGCAAGTAGTCCTCTCCCAACAAATGCACAAATGATGATAATACTTTTCAAAACAGATTCATTGCACCACTCTGCTAAATATATATTCACCATGGCTCTGATTCTTTGCATTTCTCAGGATCCTCGCATTTCTCCCTAGGACGACTAATCATACAATAGAAATTCTAAAGATATATTTGATTTATCTGGAACTTTAAGACAATACACGTGTATTTCATTTTTAAGATGTATTAAGGGATTGCTCTGCTATCACTGCTCGCTAGAGAAAGCTCATTTGAACTGTTTGTGATGATTTTAAACAAATCCACCTTACTTGTATTTTCCTCTGAAGCATTCATTGCTAAGTCTGAGAGCACTGAAGGACAAAAGAAAATCGCAACATAAAACATTTCACATCTCAGTTTTCCCTTTTAATTAGTATTACAATTACTTAAACAATTTTCATGCAGAAATAAATGTGTGCACTAGCATCTTACTGGTCCATAGCTAGACGAACAGCCCCCTACGAAATAATAAAACCTCTCTTCACTTCGAACACGTTTAGTTTTGTACATGCTTCCTACCAGTGCACTCTTATGTAAAGATTAATAAAAATTCTGAATTGGGCCCTGTAAATATGGTAGGTAATTAATATAACAACTGACTAAGAAAACTGCTTGCAAGGGAGGAAAGGAATTTGCATGTCTCTCCCCAGCTGCCTGCACCAATTAAGAAGCGACAACTGGTCTGAGCGCTGTTGTTTCAGAGGGTGGTATTTTTTGGTCAAAGCCACAGTGGTTCTGCACTGATGGAGCAGCTTTATTTAACCCGTTACTAAAACTGTAAAATAGTCCCTTGCGTTTTTTACAGTTAATCCACTGAGATTGCTGAGAAACGCATTTGCGTTACAAAGGGTACGTAAGCACCAAGCAAAAAGCGGATACCGGCTGCTGACTCTAAAACGTTACCTGTCTCCAGAGCAGAGCTTTGCTACTGGAAACGCGGCTGGGGCTTGGAGAGGGAAGGTTCGGATCAGACCGCGCCGCCTGCTCTCTCCTAGCAAGCGGCAGGAGTTACTTCAGCCAGGGGCTTCGTTTTCAAGCTTCCTACAGGCACTGTCACGCAAAACCAAAGCGGCCATCCGCTGCCAAGACGGAGAGCTGACTCTGCCCTTCCCGCTTCGGCCAGTGCAAACACCTCGTCGTGCGCTGCAGAGGCCGTTACCTGCTGTTCTAAAATCTGATTAACCATCAACGCAAACAAACACAAAAGATCAGCACGGAGTTGTAGGGAAAAAGCAGTAATTAAAAAGTAGTAATTAATCCCTAGAAGCACAATTTCCTGACGCAACCAGGCAATTTTTACATTTCCAGACTGCACAGCGGGTTTCTCTGGCTCCGGGACCTTATCCTTGGGTACGTTTCAACTAAACGAATTTTCATTCACCAGTTTATCAGTTTTAGCTCTCCTGGTTCCGTTCTCCGCTGATCCCGTCACACATCAGGACGAGCCTTTCGCCTGGAAAGATGCAAACCTCAACGGATAACGCTGACACCAAAACATTCGTACTAGTCCCGATCCGTCACGCTGCTCGGCGGGGAACTGGCTCCATCTCCAGGCAGAGCCCCACGGACAGACCGACCTGCGGCATCAGGCCGCAATTCCTCTAAGATAACAGAGCCCTCCTCCCACAGCGCCTAGCGTGGTGTTTACTTTAATAGGTTATTTTTATACGGGCAGGGGAAGGATCCGTAAACAGTTTACAAAAATCCCCGCTCTTCTGTCAAGCCGTTGCAACGAGCAAAGCCAACGCGCAACAGTTGCCCCAGGCATTAAATTAAGGAGACTCGCACGCAAAGCGCGGCCTCGCGGGACTTGTACGTCCCGAAGACTACGAAGCAAAGCAGCTGGCAGGGAGAGGAGGAAACCCAGCGGAAGGGGCAAACAGTCATTTGTGTAGCTGGTGGCAGAAGCGCAGCGCAGCAGCACGCGTACACAAATCACCCGACCCATAAGCAAACCRCAGCATCTGTACCGCTGGCGCCTTCTCTCTCCTGCTTGCACCAAGCGGTTATCTTTGCAGAAACCCCTTCTTAGGCCTGGCAGGCAGAGGCAGTTATTATAACGCTGTAACTATATTAAACACACCACGCATGGTTCAAGCTACCACACATGGTAGCTGGAGAAATGAGGAGCAGATTTAAGAGCACATAAAAACCTGAAGTTTTGAGAAGAAGAAAAAAAATAAAACAGAGGCACTTGGTCCGAGTCAGTAGCGGGAGAAGCCAAAACCAAACCAGCCTCTCGGTGAGATGGTCTCCTCTGCTAGGTGACGAAGGGTACAACTCAGTAAACCTCCTGCGTCTCAGTCGTTCACTGCTGTGGAGCTGTTGGCCAGGCAAAAAATACACAGTGGCATCAAGTAAAGACACTTGGGAAAAAAAAAATAAAGAAATCCAGCTAACACGTTTCTGGGGAGGCCGCCCTCGAGCATGACAGACGAGGGAAGCACTGGCACATATGATGAAAAAGCCGCCGGACCGCTAGTGGTCCGTACGGAAAAATGGAAAATCATTCACACATTCCTTGGGAGGCACATTTATGTTTCTAGAAAGTGTAAAACGTCAGTCAGTGCAATTCGCTTGTAATATAAATCAAAGAAATAAGAATAGTTAAAAACATTAGTACTGATCACCCTAGGCAAGGCGTTGAGCCYGCGGCTGCCTGGAGCCTCCCCGCGGCGCTGCAGCGAACGGCTCTGCCCGGCCGCCCTGCGGTGCCGGACTGCCGCCGTCCGCCCGGGGCGCCGCGGGCCCCCGCCGCCTGCCCCAGCCCCTCGCCCGGGGGCTTCGCCCGGCCTCGGCAGACACGAGAGCTAAGGCTCGCTCACGCCGCCGAGCGGCTCGCAGACCGRTCACCCGGCGTCCCCGTTGCGAAATCCTGACCGCAAGCGCTTTCCATTTGATACGAAAGTGCTAACGCGTCTTTTGGCAAGAACTAGGTCAGCTTGAAGGCAATTCTGAGAAGAGCCTTTCTGGGTACTTCAGGAACAAGGCAGCAAAATCATAGAAACGGGCCCTAATTAGGTAGGAAGGGGAAAGGCTGCAGACAAAAGGCCAAACTAGCGAGCGAACATGAAGATGGACATAAGCTAAAGGCGCAAGTAACGGACCTGGTGAGAACTGGTGATGTATAAATACAGGCTGCACTTACACATGTAAATACACAATGTGTATATTTAACTGTAATAAAAGCCCTGGTTTGAGCTAATAACGTATAGCAGAAAAGACATTACAGAGATTCATATACAGAACTAGGAGTGCATTTTAGGAAAAGTAAACAGCGAGCAGGATATCAAAAGATCAGTGAAATCAAGTGCAGAATGATCTCATCTCTAGGAGCAGCGTATGGTGTTATTTTGTCAAGTATTTCATCTTGAATACTGGTCTGAACTACTGGCCTAAGTATATGGCTTTGCTCATAAATAAATATATTTCTTTCTGACCTCAGCAAGGAACTTTCCTCCATCCATACTGTCCCCGTTTCTGCTCCTTTTGATGAGCCCAAGTGCTGTTCAGCAGAATCCCCCCTGTTCCCACTCTCCCTTTGGTGCTCCTCGCGCAGGGACGGCTGGCCCCTCTGTTTGAAGGAGCAAGCCTTCTTAAAGAAAGTCTCCATCCTTTTTCCAGTAATTGGCTGGAAAAAAAMCAACAGTCTTACCTCCTGTTCTCATACTGTGAGCTTGCAAGAGCCACAGAGGACAAAAATCAAGAATACCGCACAACCACCCGGGCGGCTCCTCCAACGTTCCTCCAACAACACGTGAGCATCCTTCGTGGGCTACGCAGAGGGCAATTTAATGGCCTTGCCTGGAACAAGTTTCAACGTGCATCCAAAATGTAGTATCAAATTCAAGTCCTAATACGCCAAGCTGCTAAAACAGGACTTAAATAGACACCGACAGTCAGAGCTGAAACCGGAACGTCGCCCTTGCGTAAGGCCTTCTGGGATGTGTCAATTTAGCCTGAGATAAGAAGCAACACAGATAACGAAAACAGGCAGATCAACAGCGGCTGCTGATTATCCGTCGATAACGCCGACTGGGGTATTACCCTATGCAGTGATATAAAATACTCTCCTGTGGCCACCCAGTTAGAAGCAAGCATCAAAAAGAGGTCTGAAAGGGGACAAAGTGTTATTTCTATAGACGTGCAGGGCCCTCCTGAAAAAAAACAGAAGAGGCAACTTAGGAGAGCGCAATTTTGGCAAAACTTGACAGACAGATCACAATTTAAGATGGTAGGACCTTGACAAACGGTGCAAACTTCTGCACAACCAAGGAGAAAGGAGAGAAAACAGACTGCTCTACTAAGGGTAAGTGACTTGGCGGGGGGAAGAAAGGGAAAACAGTCCACATCGCACTACAGGAAAGCTTCAGGAGACAGACAAGTCAGGTGATGACTGGGGGCTGTGTAACCAGAAAGCAAGACAAACTGCCTAAAGCAGAGAGATGGCGGGTACGTGGCACCTGCTTTGAGAACGTGGCAGTTGCAGAAGTAACCCACAACAGCGGGATTTGCTCCAAAACTCAACAATCTGTGTTACAGTTAAGCCTACTTGATCATAACTTTGTACTCATTTCAAATACTTTAATTACCTTTCTAACAAAACCATCTTGAATTAAAAATCTTGCTCAAGCAGGAAGCTGCCACACCTTGGCAGTTTGATGCTACAGCCAGATCCAGACCTTTTTATCTTCTTAATTGCATCTGAATTTTTAACACAAAGCCGAYGGGCATCCACTATGACCAACGTACATGACTCAAAAGCTTAACCTAGGCAACGCAGCAGGGGCCGGGATCGTGCAGAGGCAGCCAGCAGCTTCCTGAGGCTGATGAAAGGATATTTTCAACCTTGGGTTTTGCAACTGCTTAACCATAGCTTTTTTAAGCATGTTTCTGCATTACCCTGTCAGAAAGCCACAGATATGTGAAGCTTCACAGACATGTGAAGCATCCTCAATACACCTGCCATAGATTAGGCCTCCTAAATGCAGTAAAAATCTCTGCGAGCAGCTGCCCGGCGTGTCGCTGGCTTTGCTACGACCATCCTACCGTCTGCCTGGTCTCGGCTCCGCGCCAGGCAATCAATGGGGCAACTGCGATTTCTTCTGCCTTTTCCTTTGAAGTTGGTGCGCTCTATAAACTTYAATGTTAACAGGGCTCAAATCAGGTAGCACTGACAGCCCCCCGGACTGCTAGGCTGCATTTACCAGCRATTCCCAGGCCCAGCCCAGAGCATCGGATGTGAGGATACGGTCACCTCTCACAGGCACGTATTCACTTCCATGTCCCACTTTTGTGAGCATTAACACACACAAAAAAAGGTGATTCAGCTATTTGTTTAGTATCATTGAATAATAGCACCAATTATTTCAAATATTTTTCTGAATTAATGAGCAACAGGAGCAAATAGCCACAGGCACCGTTTCAGGCCATCAGCTCATCTCGGATGGTCATTTCTTAATCTTAAAGGAATGTCCCACGTGATAACAATTATTGCTAAATGCGTTTAAAAAAAAAGAAAAAAAGCAGTGCTGTATCTAAAAGCAAGGAATGATTAGATAAATATTACGGCACATTAAAGCACTATAAAGTTCTACTTTTCAATGCAATATTAGCAGTGCACACAAGGGCAATGTTTCTATTTTTTCCAGCCGAGGCTTGTCCTCACAAGCAGTGACTCCGCATTTTCAGCTTCCAGGGCACGAATCCAAGCGTGATCTCATTCAACTGTCAAACCGCTTCTACCATGTGAAAGGCCTTGTGCCAAGAACAGGTAGAAAATTCATACATAGCTCTCGCAGGAATTGGTTATGTGAGTGAAATATTCCCAGAATGTATTTTTCTTGTTTATTTTAAAGTTTTAAGTGCATGGAGACAGTTCAGTGTCTAAGTGAACATCTGGTTTTGTTTTCTTTTCTTTAAATCTGTCACCCCAAAGCACGTGATCATTTTCCAGTTGTGTGAAACACGTTCAGTCGCCGGTGCCATCGGCACAAGCTATGTCAGATGAACGCAGTACGATGCCCATCGCTAACTGCATAAACAACTGCCAGTCCAATCAATATTTTAAGGCAGTGTTATTTCTTGAAACACTCTCCTTTCGATCTTGCCTGTGCTAGTTTTACACCAAAAATAATTCTGTTCGTTTCAGCAAAGGCACTTTCGGAGTAGACAGTTTTAACAGAGAGCTGAACTAGGTCCAAACGCTACCAGCGCAAGGGAGAAGGCGAACGGGGGCTGCGGCTGGCGTCTAGACCAGGCTCCTCCGGAGAGGAGCAGCTCGTGCTGCACCGCCGCGTCCACAGGGAGCAATGGCACGAGGCTGCCTTCGATTCAGCAAGCATTTGTAACAGATTCCTTGAAAATAATCCATCGCAGTCCTCGCAGAGCCCAGGCGCGCTCACGGGGGCGCCACTAGCAGCCGCGGCCCCAATTCAGTGGAGCGCGTGCTCGGGGCCCATCGACTTCAGTGGGACTTAAGCATGCACTTAAGTACTTCCCTGCACTGGGACTTGTACTGCTACAGAATCTCAGAAGAATAGAAAACTGTTTAAGAGGAATACAGAGAGGTCATTTTTCTGCATATGGACTGAATGGTTTGAAGACAAAGGACTGTTTTAGCCCGAAATACCCGTATGCGAACAGCTGCAAAACTTGAAGATATCCAACACTGCCTGAGCTCATACATATGCAACGAGGGATTTTTCATGTTATGTGACAGTGTACCGGAAACCCAGAATACCTAATATGGTGCTAAATATGATGCAGTTTGCTTTAATTCTTAACTGCAACCACAAAAGTAAAATAAAAAGGGAAACTTAAGGTTGAAAGCACTGATTTCCCAAGACTTACCTGTGGACTGTCAAACACTCCGATCTGCACAAAGGCGTACGAGGCAGCCACTCGGGTGCTGCCTCCGAGGGCAGCTCTAATGCAGGTGAGGCATACGTTGCTTTTGATGCCACTCAGAATCAGAAGCAAAAGCCTAATGACGTTATGTTACTGGCACTCTTTGAGGCATTACAAAGATGTAAAGAAATATTTTATACTAGTCTTAAGGTTTGGGACAGAATAACCATGTCCTGCTACAATCCACACTGTCACTACAATAAATTTTGCCAGTTTATACAAACACAAAYAAACCTCAGTCAAGATGAAATACTGTAATGCAATAACATTAAGCCACAGATGGAAAGCTCCGAGATAGTAAATATGGAGGTATTCAGCATGTTAYGGTGTCAGAAAAAGACACACAGCCACAGCAAAATAGTTATCAAGAAAACCCTGGGGGGGGGGTTGTTTGTTTGTTTTTTAAGGTTTAGYTTATGACATTTAGTCCAGAATATTCTTGTTTACATTGGGAGTCACAATGGCAAAACTACAGAGGTAATGATAATGCTAGATATTTTTCCCTTGTAGATGAGGCTTAAAGAGAAGGAGAAAAGGAAGGGGAAACTTCTTGCYGGGATACTAACTCTTTATAAGCAGAAATATCATCAGTCAATTACTACAGAAATATTTTAGTTAATCTTTATAGCTTTTTTTAAAGCTCATTTGCTAGGCTGAACCCTGTCAGTAATGCGTTCTTGAAACACTTCCAGCCACAAATCCCTTTCGACATTATCACAGAACTTGCACAACCACTGCTTGCTTAATTCAAAGCTGGGCCTAAAAGCTTTGCTGGGAGCCTGTGTTTGAACATCAATCACTCCTACTGGTGTTGGGCTTATTGAATTTTTGACACTAAAGAGGGAGAAGTCTGTGGCTGTAATTTTTTCCTTGTGCATTTAAATGCAACAAGAACATACATACCAAATGAGGTGGCAACCTTGATCTCCTCAAAAGCTTGCTGTTTGGCTCCTGGAAGGCCAGCTCTGTTAAATGCATCTCCGAGAACAGCTGGACAGATTCAGCTGCACCAGATTATAACGACTCAGAGGCCAGAAAGCCGGCTAGGAAGGGCAYTGCATTTAGTGCCTCTCCTCCAAGCCTCAGAAGCTCCACAAAAACGTTCACCTCCATCCGCACCACGGTGGTACAGTTAAGTGAAGGCAGCAAAGGTGCATTAAAAGATTTGCCAAGTAACCTCTAAACCAAACAGACARGGTTATAAATAACATCAGTCTAAATTCTTGTCTTTATTTGGGATACCTCCTTTCATATAGGCAGGTTTCCCCTGCAGTGAAGAGCAGAACAGAAATCACAGCAGCAAACCTTCTTCTTTCTTTCATCTGTTGTTCTGGATCAGACACTAGAAGCAGAAATAAAATGGTCACTTTGGGAGATGGTCAGCTGCCAAGGTTTCCTTGGAGGGGGGCAGAAAAAGGCTAAGCATTGCTTTGTCCTGGGTTACCCTGTGGAGCAATTTCAGACCGGTGTATCAGAYTGAGGAAAATTTCTTTGCTCAGCCAACACTTTGTATAGAAAATAGCCTTAAAATAACTTACAGACCTAGTACTGATTTTGTTTACTCCGTATCAGTTCATGTAACACTGTGTTCCTGATTAGGTCTTCAGCATATTACTGCATCGTTTACTCAAATAAGAGGGGATAAGGACAACTAGCTTATGGAAGAGTGCTTGCCTCCTGACCTCTCTCTGCTGCATGTTCTGCAGATTTAAAGTAAATATTATTTGTGACTTCCATTATCAGTCATCATGGCAAAATTCACCAGGCCTTAATGCTGCAAGATGCTGAGCAGTCAGTCAGTGATTCCTCAATCACTTAAAATATGCTTTGCTTTAATTTTTATTTATTTATTAAGCTTCACTGACTATGGATAAGACTTTGTTTTTCAGGAAAATCAAGTTTCTTGAATTTTTTCTCCACTAACAAACAAAATAAAAATAGAAGCGTTAGCCTAGACAAACAAAGGCTGAAASGGGTATAGGATTGATCTCTAAATAAATCAGGAGAGTAAACATCAGAAAAGGAAAAATAACTGAAGATCTGTTTGGTACAAGAATAACAGATGTAAGCTGGCCATAACCTAGAAACGTAAAAAAGCTTATTGAGCCTTAGTTCTCTGATAATCTAAAGAGATCCCTGTTATGAGCAGTAAGGGCAGAACTTGATCAACTTCTGGTGAAAAATTATATACTATCTGCAGAAAATACCTTCATTGAACACATGTGTAACCATCACCTTCACCAATGTGCACATTCCCTTGTTCACAGACACCAGGAAACAGTCCAGAAGATGCTCATACGCTCGCTACACACAATTTCAAATACTGTACTGAACGTGGCTGTTACCTAAATTAATATCATCTATGAAGCAGGAAAAAAACCCCTAGCAATAACACCTGTCATATTTAACTCAAAGCTCATTTAACTAAAATACAGAAGGTGACGTTCATTAAAACTGAGCCACATTTTGAAGCTACTGTAAATGTCTGCAGACACTGTCACCAGCGAGTCCACCTGAAGTTTAAGACACTAACAAAAACTGCTTTAAAAGAAAAACAAAGTTCTTGGACAAAACTTTTTTGCATTAACAATTCTGGAAATATACGGATTCACAGTTCAGGACAACTGCTGAGGAAGAGATTTTAGGACCTAGTTCCAGGCATGGACTTGCAGTGCACAGTCAGTCTGGTTTATGACAATTACTATGTTTTGTTCATCACTCAGTTCTTACAATTTCTCATTACATCTACTCCAATTATTCTCCTTTATTGGTTCTATAATGTAATATTTTATATYGAAACTCATTAATGACTTCTCTGCCATAAAAAGTAATATAAAGGTATTTTTAAAGGATTATGTTTRTATTTCAGCTGTCATACAAAATGTAAAGGCCTACATGCTTTTTATGCTTTTGATACATTCATGCTCAGCATTGTACAAGCCTGGCGTTCGAAAGGACATGAAAGTCATTACACCTCCGCTCCTCCCTGTGGCAGAAAGACAGCGCAATCCTAGACGTAACCTGGTTTAATCGCTGCTGGTTCTCAGTAGCCCGCTGGCGCAAAACACCTACGGCTGAAGCACACAGGTTTCTGGCCAAACCCCCTTTCCCTGCAGCACGCCTCGTGCGTAGAAGTAAGAGCAACGGCAGGGCTGAGAAGAGACCTTTATAAAGCTTATTCTGCTGCCTGTACGCTAGCTAGAAATTTTACCGCATAAGGAAATCTCCAGTTTTGCAAACCCGATAATGTTGCTTGAGTAGCACTAGGCAGCTGCACCACAGGCGAGGATTTGGCCTGTGGCAAGCAAAACCTAAGGTCTTCAATGAAAAAGTCTATGGGGGATTATTATAGTCTACAYTGATATGCAGCCACTGTACTGCTGGAACATGGTAATCATTCTGCAGCTAGAATTAAAAAAAAAAAAAAAATCTTATTTTTAGTTTGGTTGTGCTACCTAAGTCTTTTTAAGGGAGAAAGGGTAATCGCTACTGGTCTGATTTAAATAGTTATATTCTGCCTGGCTGCAATGTGTTACTGTATTCAGACTGAAACCTGGCCAGCACGTTTTGTGAAATAAAGCACGGAAATCTTGGTGGCAGCGAGCGGTCTCATTCAGAAAACAGTGTCTACAGCGTCGCAGTGCTGCCCGGCCCTAGCGATATGCCGAGCGGATTGCCTAGCGGTGACCGACAAGGCAGCGCGCCCCTCACTGACGCGGCGACCCGAGCGCCGGCAGCTTTGGGGCTTTTTTTGCAGGTCTAAGCCAAAAATTAAGCCTGACCCAACTTAGCTCACGAGATCCCCAAAAGCCATAAAGATGGTATTTACTGCCCATGTTCAGTGTTACTAGTTATGAACTCAGAAAAACTAAACAGAAAGATACTGAGCAAGGAGGTTTGGTCCGTGTAAGAGAGCAGCTTTACTGTCAAACTTACACGAGCTGGTAACACCGCGTAAGCAGACGCATGAGAAAGCGGCAAGATTTCCTTCCTTCTCAAGTTCGTTTCTTGAAACAGGATTTCATCCCTCCATTTGCATTAACTAAGACCGGCTTCAACAGGAAACCAGTGGACTCTCCTGAGAAACACCAAACTAGAATAAAGAGTCATAACATATTAAATTGTGTGGCTAAATTAAGGTGCCTAGTTTAGAATTAGGAAACTATGCGACAGCAAAAGCTGAACGTTTTAGACATCAAGGAGGTTACTTTATGAAAAGCCACACACCCTGGCAGCACTCACATACATATGGACAAAGGTAATCAAACTTTTAGCAGTACTGACAAGGCTGGCCAAGCTATATTCAGACTTTGGAAACCATCCACAGAGCAGTAACTGGAAGGCCTGGGCGAGGATAGAGGCACGGCAGCACCCCATGGTGCAAATGAATGGTGTTGCTGTAATCAGCTCTGTCCCTAGGGATATCACAGTCTGCTGCACAAYGTGAACGGGCTGGGAAAGCCTTCACCAATTCCTCTACTTACCGCATATGCTTATGAACCGTTAGGTAACATTAATGAATTTCCTTAGCAAAAAAAAGGGAGGAAAAGCACTGAAGCTTCTTTAATGACAGTTGTAGTAGACAGATTTATATTCTTTCATTATGTTTTGGGGGGATCCTTTTTTCTTTCTTTTTTCCAGTAAGATCACTATTGAAAAAACAGAATGAAATTGAGGCTTTGTCTATATTGGAGATTTGTCCTGAAATGGCCTGATCCCTTGAATTGCAATCACTGCCCCACTGATGTCCAAAATAGCAAGTTTAGATTGCATTTCTTATGCAGACCATTCCCAAACGCATTTATCACCCAAATATCAAGCATTAATTCTGTGCATGCTCTGGTATGTAGTTAAGTCCARGTATATTCTTAACCACAACATGGAGAAGCCAAAAATCCCGTAATGCTTTGTGACAACAGCACATGTCTAATATCTGGCATCGCTAGACTTTTCTAGAGATGTCAAAGTTAAAATGGAATATAGAGATTGCAAAGAGCACAGCTAAATCCAATCAGCTCTTCTAACGGTTCAGTGCTTCCAAAGAGGTAGTTTCCTCCTCTTCCTTCTCCCATGCTCCCACAACGTGCTCTGACGCCTGTCCGCACCAGCTCACCTGCCCCACCACGAAGCAGTTCAGTTCACTAAGTGGACAGGAGGAAAAGAAGAGAGAGAAAGAGAGAGCGAGAGCCCATTTCAGACACCTTAATGGTACAAACTGACTCTCTGAGGCATCAGATGAGAACCAAAGCTGGTGTGAAGAGATGGTGGAGCACGTGGCTGGAAACGGAAAATAGGAAGAAAAAGTGAAACAATCCATTCTGGCGGTAGCAAATACTTAGATTGGAGTTCCTGAAGTCAGAACTAAGGAGGCATGGAAGGCGGATCACAACGCACTGTATTTTAGCTTGGTTGCAGACTCATGCTCTATGGAATATGGAGTCAGCTCTAGAGTCTTTTCTTTGGCCTCCGTTGCATTCGCTCCTGAGTACAGTCTGTCAAAGCTATAATTTTTAAGTGGTAGAACAGAATCCAGCATTAAATCAATTTAAACGAACACAAACTGTAATTTCTGTACATGCTTGAGGTGTATACACACTAACACAGGGGCACCGATGTCTTTAATTGGCAAAGTCCCAGCAAAGGCCCCAAGACGGGAGTATTTGGTTTCCTTAGACAGGAGCACTTTCTTTAGCGACATGGAAAGTACCCCTCTCTTCCTAGAAACACTGTAGAAGCCCAAACAGCTCAAGTTACTGATGCACTGAATCAGACAAATGCCCTTATATATTTTTTTTTATTCTTATGTTGACAAAGGGATGGACAAACTTCTCTCCCACTACAGTATTGTGACTGTTTATTCCGAAATGACAGCATTTGTCTGATCCGTCAACACGAACAACTTGTTTGGTAGCATCTGTTATATAGTTGTTACTACCATTTTCCCAGTTCTTGCTTTTCAATAAAAATACTGCAGCACCAGTTATTAGAGGAACCTCCTAAAAAGAAAGAAAAAGCCTCGGTGACGTGACTCAAGAGACGCACATATTGACCTCAGGGCACCAAGTCCACAGCCACAGCCCACTGCAGAAGTTCCTGCCAGCACGAACACTCGATCTGATGCACTCTTTAATGAAGAGGTAATTTGTTGTTATTCAGCCACAGCACACTAAGAAGATACTGAGCTGAAAGAAATAGGCCTCATTTCTTGATATTACAGCCGGGAGTACAGCAGAATCTAGATAACGGCATGCGCATAAGAAATTCTTAATGGCTAAAAAAAGATAAAACACCCTCCATTCCCATCCCAGCATAAAACTACAGCTCTTTTCTCCTTAGTTTATCAGCTCAGAATAGGTGACAATTTTAACAACATAAAGATGCTTCAGGAGAAACTATATGAAGGGTGAAGAGAACTTTTCCCCAGGAAGCTCTAAAACTAGGCCATCTTGCTGCTTCTGGGAGGTGAAAATGCAGGTTACTCACTGAACAAAAGAATACAGCCTATAAAAAGGAAAACAAAGATGACTCGGAGCATAAAGATTTTTGTGTGTGCAAGTGGCTATTTTTTTTTCTTTTTTAAAAGATTCTTCTGACTTTTTTAAAATAAAACTAATTAGACATTTAACACTGTTTCTCTGCACAGCTGACTCCATCTCATACAAACCAATAAATCCTCTATATATACACAAAAGGAACAGGCATTCTTTGTTAAACTTATTTTCAATAGTTTACTCACACAGTCAAATAAAGAAATACAGCTTAACTTCTCAGAAATTCCAGCAGGTTTGTCTAAATTCAGACATAAGAAAAAAAACAAAAAACAAAAATGATTTTTGTGTCTCATTTTTGGTTCTTATAGATGGCTGGCTGGAAGGATTTTCTAAAAAGCGGCATCACACAAAAAGCAGCAATCCAGCTATCACACGAATCCATTCCAGTGGATTAACGGCCCCAGCACCACTTCCAGTGAAAGGCAAGGCGGCCGAGCAACCGAGCATCTCGCGCAGGTTCGGGCAAAGGCGCAAACCCAGGCGCCCTGACCCAGCAGTCGGCGGGTGCTTGGCCACTGCAGCCCCCGGGGTGCCGCGAGCCGGAGGCCTATGCCTCCACCAGAGGAGTTTTCGTGGCTCAAGACAGACCTTAGACTAACACTACTTATGCAGTGGGGGTTTTTTTTACTGCAAAAAATCAGGAACCGGCAATGGCAATTCAGCAAGTACTACTGTAGAGCACAAACTAGAGTTTACAAGTGTTAAGATCTTGATTCCAGTGTCTTAACTAAATCTGAATTAGATCATTACTTTCCCAGTCTGAGCTTTTTTAAATGAAGTTTCAACTGCATAAAGCTTTCTCTTAAGCAACCATACAGACCAAACCAGTTTAACAGTTTGGTACCCATGTAGTCAAGCAAATTGTACACCTCTTTGCTCAAATGCTGAGAGCAATCACTTCTCTTTCTGAACTTTAAAGAAAATGAATTCAGGCAAAATAAATATTGGTCTTAATCTATCCTGCAAAGTTTTACTATGTCTGAAATACAGATTTCAACAAGCGCGTTAATAAAATGCGGTGATTAACATTCAGTGCACAGAACAAACTCTGTGCCTGGGTTTAATTACAATGATGAATAAAAGTCAGATGCGGAGGCATACTCCCAGAGTAGTCATGCATTATACTGTCCCGGAGATATTGGAATAATGGAATCTGATGCACTTTGATCTCTTGGATAAGTCTCCTGCAGCCCTAAAAGAGAAAGGGCAAAAGCACCAAGCCTTGTCCAATTCCACAGCGTTCGCACACTGAGTCATGAGAGATTTGTATCCTTAACTACCAAGATGCATCTTATCTGGCTTTATTTATTCACATAAGTATTGCTCTGTTTCCTTCTGGCTAGATTGYGTACACAAATCATCAGGAGAGCCATATAAAGCGATAGTGGTGAGGACTAGAGGGAAACCTTAGAGCATCTACAGAACTGCTGTCCAAGAGTATATGGCTATCTTATATATAGCTATTTCTGGGTCATACCYTAGTCTGTCCTTTCTTTTTCCAATCAGTTTTGACATGACAAAAATTGGAACCTGACAGTATCGAGCAAATTCAGTGGTTTTAATGATGGCCGCAGGATAGTCGATTCCTCGCTCTTGTCCAAAACAGCACTGAATAATTTCTCTTACCACTGAATGCTCATGGGGCTTTATTAAACTTTATTAGTCATAAAACAGGCATTTCCTTGATGCTTCCAAGACTTTTATTAGCAGTCCAAGCTCTAATGGCATATGGGTTAACTACAATTCCAAGTTCTGGAAAACTCGGCACTGTTGGCCAGCTGAGATTTGTCTYTGACTGGGGATGAGGTTGTCTCTGCATGGGTATTTGGCCTTTGAGTTCAGTGAACTAAATACAAGGACTGTTCCTGACCTACGCCTCTAGAAACACAAATTGCTCCGAGTGCGGAAAAAAGCAGGAGAGAGGAGACAACGGCCTCTTCAGCGTCCAAAAAATAAGATCAAGGGAAACAGGTTCCACCGTTGCAGGGATAAAAGTCTGCACGTTCACCACCGCACGCTGGGGCTAAGGGAGGAACTGAATTTCCTGAGTCACAGTTTCTCTCGTTCCTCCCACAGTTTCAGTCCTCCCCCAGGCATTTCAGGTCTACATCATTCCTRGACTAAACCGGTGGCTAAAAACAGAGAYGGGATGAGAACTCTCAGAATCAGACTCGCCTTTGACACGATTTCATGTGCGCRTGCATGTGTGCAAAGCGGAGAGCGGSCGTAAGCATTCTGATGGATCAGCAGAAACGTCCAGTGTAACAACCCAGCTGGTTGTGATTTGGCTGACGCAACCGTGGCTGAAAGGAAGGCGCTTTTATCTTCTCCTCCAGTTGCTGCACGCATCTGTTGTTTGTCCATGTCACTGCTCAGGGCTTGCGGCCGAGCAGCTTTTGTGCCCCGGCATTGCAACTTTCTTCTTCGTTGTCGAGAAACAGAGTGGCCTACAGAGATTCCTGCGGAGGACTGGTAAATAAAACAACCACTCTCTGTAACATTTTGGTCTCCTAGAAATTGTTTCATTAGTTCAGAGAAGAGTCATGGTTGATTTGCTTTAGTCCATTCCACAGACCATTATCTTTTCAAAATATAAAACTGGTTTATTTTCCGTGCTTCTGTAACCTAAGCCCAGAAGTACAGCCAGGAATGTCTGCTGAGCACCTAACTGAACTGGTGGTAAACACAGGAAACATAAAGGCTTCCTGAAAACCAGGTGGCCCTACATTTTGGGGAGGGCAGGATTGTTTTGACTGGCTTGCCTGAAAGATTCCTAGCATCTCCCATGATAATGAAGACTCATTATCCTGATTAGGAAGGATTTCTTACTGCATCTCCACAGCCTCTTTTTTTCCTACTAATCCGGCATCTTGAACGCAGGCTGCCAAATAAATACAAAATTATCAGATTCCAGACAGATTTTAGGAGACTATTGTCTATTGTCTTAAACAGATTCTTACGATAAAGCTCCCCGTCTACAGCAGCAGATTTGTCATAAATTCCTGCAGAGATTCATTTTATAACAGAAGAATATTATTTCATTAAAATCAAATTATCACAGAACACTTTACAAACACGAATTAAATTACTAAGCATGTCTGCAGTAAAGATAAGCTTTATTGCTCCTCTTTTTACAGATGAGGAAACCAAAGCACAGTTAAGTGATTTGTCAAAAGTTATAAACTAAACTGAAGACCGAACTAAAAACCACCATAGCTTGCACTAGGGCTAATCAAGCCCTAATTAAGCAACTTTTCTGAAGCCCACAGCCAGTTATAGCCAGCAAGAACAGCCAGCATCGACGCTAGCTGTGTTGGGACAGGTAGCCGCTGCGTTCTGCCTACGGCAACCTGCAGCAGCTGCCTCCCAAGGACTGGCAGAATGGTAAGAGACCCTGGATCCTCTACGAAGCCATATCCTACCTTCAGGAAGCAGGAGACATCTTCCACGTCTGAGACTCTGACGTCCGGGCAAATTTTTCTGGCAGTCTAAAACCCGCCTGAAGCCTGCTTTGCTTTTTGCAGAGCCACAGAACGGTGACTCTCCGGCTTCCTCCCCCAAAGAGGTTTTATTCTAATTCAGCCATGACGCACCTAAAAACCTGCTCCTTTTATAATTCTTCAGTCTCTTAGGAACTGTTTCATTAGTTCATTGAAAAGCAACAGCTGATTTGCCTCAGCCTGTTCCACAGACCATTAACTCTTCAAAATATATTTCTGCACATGTCTATGAGGAGGAAATAGTAAGGACAAGCATAAAAATCACAAGATACCTGTCTGTCACAAGTACCTACCATTATTTTTAGTTTCTCAACCTTACGTTCTGCAACGAGTTTGACTAGCAACATTAACAGGGCCTACAGAAGCATTCATTAAACCTTGCTCCTTCCTTTTATTAAGGTGGTGAACAGTGACACAAGCACACAGGAATGGACCTTGTATAGTATCTTGACCCAACTTAGACATTTCTTGCAGAATTGCATGCAAAACAGGGAGCAGTATTCTGTCAAATAATATTATACACATTCCTCTTCCTTTTCAAAATTCCTGTTGCAAAACCTTCTGGCCAGCATGGTCAGGGACAGATCTTTCACAGTTGTTGAATCAGCAATCAGTAATCTAGAAACCAGCTCTAATGTTCATAATAGAAAGAATCTAACACAGAGAACTCAAACTTTCGCATACACACCACATTCGCTCTAATCAGGCCTAATTCTTATGTATAACCAATTTAAATCAGGGTTAAAGTCTATTTAAGATAGCAAACAATTACAATATTCAGACAATATTCAAAAGTATTCTTTAAAACCAGTTTACAAAAGGATATTTTCCAACATTACTATGCCAAAAAAGTTATCTAACTTTGTGATACCATATGATATCCTTTATTCGCAGGTTTCCTAATACATTTCTCTTCTTCTATTCCCTTCCTCCCCAATCAGACGTTTCACGAGCAAAACGGAAGCGGGCACCAGTCAGCCTGGCGGCCTGTGCTGAAACCAGTACGCATTAAGACAGGAAATACAGGTGCACAGTTTTTAATCGCTGTTATCTAGAAAGGAAGTCATACTCAGCACCCTCAGGAAACGTTCTGTTTAGCATTGATTAGCAGCAACCAAATTCTCCAGACAGCTCTCTCAGTTCTTCAGACATGGCAGGAATAAGAAATGTCACGGCATATTGTTCACTAGCCAAATATCCTTGAGTGTTCTTATAATGAATTCGTAATACACGTTTTACTACTGTCTGGATAAATAAAATCTATATCCCTATATAGATATTAAACCACAAAAATGTCAGTTTAATAACCCTCTGCACACACAAAGAATTTACTATAACAGCACCATTTATGTTCATATATATGCATGCCTGTATGTACACAAGACACGGAGGACTTGCATACTTTCTAAATACAGCTGTCTAAATTGTATCCTAACAATTTATCAGGAGTGACTTTATCATGTAGCACTTGGTCTTTCACAGTTAGAGATATTATTAGAGGATGTTATTACAGCACTTGTTCATTTTTGAAAACAACTTATATAAGGTAGCTTAAGCAATCATATTCTTGAGAAGAAGTAAACACAAAACAACACTGGCTTACTCTGCCATTTCTCATCTATGCCACAAATGCTAAACTTCAGCTCCTCTGTCACCTTCTCTTCTCACTGAGGCTGATCTCCACCCGTGTCGATATTGCCCGAACGCACCAGGCTCGCGACATCCGAACAGGGAGACACTCTCCTTTGCATGCCTTTCAAGTTTCCCCCCCGAATAAGGAACTGTGCACTGAAACAGCACTTCAGTTCAGGTCCACAAATGCAACTGTAATTCATGCACATCAGCAAGGCCTGGAGGACAAGGAGAGAAAAGGCCTGCACGTGCAGTTTTTAATATACTCCCTTCTCTTACATAAAACTACTAGTTGGTTTGCCTTTTTTTTTTTTAAATAAAATGATGGCTAGCTTTCTGTATGTAATATTTTCCCATCACATCTTTCCTCCTCTTATGCTGCTCCAACGCATACGAACAGCCTTGGCTTTGCACAGCCACTCGGTGCCACCTCCAACACCCTGCAGGACTGCAGCGTTCGTTCTCAAACGATGCATGCAGTCACCGGTGAAAAACCATCTCATTCACAGCCCAACAGATTTCTCTATAGATATTTCTATAAGTGAGTGCAACTCCAATACCAGAATTATTTTGGTATGCAATTTTTAATGATGTTAATTACCACGCCTTTTAGAAGACAACATCAGAATACCAGTATTACTCCAGTCATGACATAAGTAGTGAGGAGCGTATAGTAACAGCTTTGTCGCTCTGTTGAGCAAAATAAATTTAATATATGCATCCACAATGACAAGTTTCAAACAGAAAAGTAGCAGAATGCTTCAAGAAAATTTCCGACTGTTTAAATTGAGTTTTTCAGTGTCTCAGATAAGCAACGCTCAAGGGCTACACCTACCACATTGGGCTCCGAGGATCCAGCGAGAGGAACCCCTGGGGCAACGAGGGCGCAGCCAGGCACGAGCGCTGCGCCGGCTCCCTGAGCTGAGGGCAGACGGAAGCAGGCGCGACAGGACAGAGGGATCAGGGCGAGCGTACGCCATGTACTAGCGATGCTCAATTAACAGAGGAGGCCCAAGGAGGCTATTACGGCAGCCTCAATTTAAGAGAGGCCATGAGACATCCTAAATTGTGCTTTCAAAACTTGCTGTCCCCAACAGCTTCTTCAAGATCATGGGAGCACAGCGTTGGCTTAAGCTCGCCCGTGTGATCTCCCTCGTCTCATCTCACAGGCCTGCAGTCTACTCGGAGGAGTTTCCAGGTCTGAAGGTTTTAAATGGATCCCTCCAAATAAAAAAAGACACTAGGTCCACTGAAATATTTTATGTAGAGGCTGGTACAGAGTGCCACAGCTAGCTTTGGAGCCGCTTAGTTAAAGGGGTAAAATATCTTATTAGCCTATAATCCATACCACAATTTCAAACATACTTCCAAGCATTCAGCATGAATACCAAGGACCGTCACTTACTTCTTGTGCTTTCAGCTTATTAATTTAGCAAGTAGTTTGCATCTTTTTATAAAATAGAGATTCCAGTGTATTTTGACCACAGTTGTACTTTTTACATCTTTTCTTCCTAAGTATTGGGTAGTTTACTGTATAAAATTCCAAAATTTAATAAACTGAGAAATTATTTTCTGCAACTATTAAGGAACTATTTAAGAACAGTAATACAAGACAAGGATTAAAAAACTGGCACATCTGTTCTGCAAAATAAAGTCTTTCAGAAGAACTACTAGAAGCAAGAGAAAAACTGGAAAAAGCAGTCAACTTGTCTGGAAAAGCAGCAGAAGGCATATTGCCAACAGATGGCGAAGAAGTCATACACAGAAAAGAAAAATAAACTTGAAAGCATACTCAATTTTGAGGACTTGAGAAAAAACAAAACCAAAGCTAACTCTTTCCTCATCACAGATTCACTAGTTAGGAAGGGAGTTGTGTTTGCTCAGTGCTTAGACAAACAGTTTCAGGTTCTAAAATGGAGGCACTGAAAATCAGTGTCTCTAGGAAAACATTGGTCCTCGCTTGAAATCACTTCTCCCCACCCCCCTTTTACTTTTGTCTTTTAATCATTTCCCATGTTAGCCCTTAAACTTGATGCACTAGAGAATGGATGATGCTCCAATGGACCACTTTCTCATTTATTCAGATCCCTGTTTGGAAAGATGCTTTCTCTGAAGCCTTTCTGCTGTAACATACAACCCCTATTGCCACAGAAACTGGTATCAGACAAATAGGTATAGGCACAGCTTCTGAACAGAAGTTGTATCTCTCCATTACGTGGTGTGTCCATACTGCCAATCCAATTTTCAGTCTAACTTTTGGAAATAGAGCAGGTTCAATAGCACTCAGAGCACTGATTAAAATAATTCAACATGCAATTCCGAAAGGAACATTGGAGGTGCATTTTGCAGTTAAAAGTAATTAGCTAAATAAAAACTATGGCCATGGACAAAAGTATCAGAAGAAGAAAGAAAAAAAAATTAAACACCAAAATAAAATTAGTTACAGGAGACATACAAGTCCCTGTCTACAACAATGGGGAAAAAAAAAAAAGAAAGAAAGAAAAAGACAGGGGGAGATATATGTATCAGGAACAATTTTACTGATTTCTTCTACTGCGAAGGCCTGGACTGTAAAAAAATTTAAAAGTGAGGGTGGGGGAAAAGAGAGACTGGAAACAGAAAGTAAACCGGGCATGAGTAAGGGACTAACATGCAGGACTAGCAATTTTTAAAGACTTGCGAAGGCAGATGCACGGAAATGCGTCTTTACCAAACAAGCTTCCTCCCCTCAGTTTGCACACCTTCCAAGATCGATTCAGAAAGTCGGCACATC
Organism: Apteryx rowi; assembly: GCF_003343035.1. NCBI lineage: Eukaryota > Metazoa > Chordata > Aves > Apterygiformes > Apterygidae > Apteryx > Apteryx rowi. Next base: position 1,591,383 of record NW_020450982.1, read on the forward strand.
ATTGCTGCAAATCCAAAGAAGCAAACGTAAGAGATTTTATTGACTTCTAAAATATGTCCATTTTATGGTTCAAGCTTCAGGAGCTAGATTTTAAACTATCAGTATTGCATAGTTTCTTGTGCAGGCTGCTAGTTGCCACAAGCAAGTTTCCAAACTCTTTTTTAGCCTTTTCCTTGCTTTCCTTCCTCAGGCTTATATATTCCCATATATATTCTAATTCTGGTTAAAACACTGAAAGAAGCAATTATCACACACAAGGATAAAACACCTAAATTCCCATTTGTAACACTGAAATCACATTGTCACCTGAAAGCTGAAGTAGCATAGTTACCTATTGCTATCATAACGGAGCATAAAGGACTCTTCAACTTTAGAGTTTGGCCTACCCAAAACAATTCAAAATTATAAATCCCTTAAACGTAGCATATTTCCCTTGACCTCAAAGTGTGTGAAATACTGTACAATACTGTAGGTAGTGTTGACTTCTTAACACAAAGCATCGTGGCTCAACAGCTGTGGGAAGCGTAGCTTTGAATTTTGCCTATACGAGGCAGATTTACACAAAATGCCACATTAAAGAGAACGGGGTTTGTCCTCCCCAGCCCTAAGATTTAAGAATTGCGAAGATCAGTATATGAGGTTTCAGGGCAGCCAATGCCATTCAAGACAGCCAAACTCTTATGCGCGCATCACCGAATGCTACACAGCTTTATTCAAGCAAGGGAGGTTTTAGTATGAACACACTTACTCAATAACAGACATCTATAAGTTCATTTATTTTGCAGTCTACTGTTTTATCAGTCAATCATCCTCACTTATTTCCAGGAAGTTTTTAATCTGAAAAAATAAGAAGAGTCCTAGACGCTGAGGAAGACAACTTATCCACCACTGAAATCAACCCAAGAAGGCCTGCAGAGCGCGTACACTTGATTCATGACTCCTACAGGTTGTTTCCAAGGGAAAAACAACCCTCCACAAGCCTTATTAGAAATCACAGATAAATATGCAACAAATAGCACAGCCAAACTTCATACATTTATTTAACAAAAAATGTGATGCATTCCTAAACAGGAGGGATGATTTAGGCTTAGCTTAGAATAACTAATCCTTTAAAAAGAAAAACTTCATCTGACATGAAGTACTTTCTATTCATTGGAGTTAAACAGACATAACTCAGAATTCAGGAAAAATTCCTCACAAGGGGAAATTTATTCTAATATTAATCTTTTGCATGCATGCAAAACAAACAGCTACACACTGCCAAGAAATACCACTGTTGTTTCACTGCATCACCAATGACTGCTACATATGTAGCTTCTCTTAAATGCTTAAGAAAATTCCTATCAGAGCTGTAATTCTGGAACTTGTAAAAGCATTTGTAGATTACAAGTCTACCCAGCTAAATACTTCCTGCAATTTTGATAATTATATGCCAGTTCTGCAACTACTGAATGACTCCCATCCTAGAAAATAAAGAGCTCTCAAGTCTCCTTACAGGATTTGTGTGTCAACCTGCCATTTTTATAGATTTCTCTGGAACATATTCTATTCTTTCAGATAGTACAGTATTTTTGAAACTTGATTAAAATGTGCAGTTGTACCACTGAAATTCTCTTATTTCTTAGACTACTTTTTCCATTTTTTATTGCTGTACAGTCATCTACTTTAGACGGTTTGTTTAAAGCAATATACGTTTCTATATACGGGGATGGAGACGAAAAGGAGCGGACAAGTGCAACCACAAGTTCAGCTTCCTTCTTTCTGCGGTCGTCACCGAACAGAGGTCAAAAACAAGTTCTTTTCCGATATTAACAGCATCGCAATCCTATATCAATGTTATCCTCTGCTGTGAAGAAAATTATAAAGAAAACACCCAACATTTTTTTTTTTAAACCTTCCTGATTAGTCATAAGAGGTAAATTAACACATTCTTTCAGAGACAGAAAAAAACAATGGGAAAACGTTTCCTTTCTGGTATCCCACGCAGCCGAAGGAAATAGGATCTACCGCATTAGAAAAGTTACTTTCTGAGGAGGTTACGGCTAAAACAAGAGAGCAAAGCAGAGGCTGGAACAGCACAAGGAGACAAAGGCCGGCGCGGTGCCTGCGGGAGCGAGGAGCGACCCCAGACAGTGATGTCACCGCCGGGGACAACAAAGGAGGCGGCACGAGCCGCGTCTCCCCTCTCGGGCCAACGCTTGGGGACCTCCGCAATCGCTCCGAATCCACGACCGCCTCCAAATGAAGGCGGAGGGCCGGGTGGAAAAAAATAAAAGTGAAAAATAAATGAAATTAAAAAAAATAATCAGCTCTCTCCTCTGGCTTCAGTTCGGGTCGGTGCCTCGCTTTGTGCCCGTCACCTACGGGCTTGCGCCTCAATTTAAAGTCGCCCCCGCGTCGTCAAAATAAGTAAATAAATGAATAAAATCGTTTCCCACTTGCCGAAAGGCCCAAATTCGCGAGGCCGAAGGAAACAAAGAAACTTCCCCAAGGGGACGCACCGGGAGGAAGGGAGAGGCTCGGCGCTCAGGTAGCTGCCAAGCGCAGCACCGAGGACGTGCGCGAAGCTGGCTCCCGGCAGAAGGGAGATGGGGCCGGGGCCGCTCACCTCGGCTCACCTCGGCCTCCCTCCCGCCCCGAGCGGGGCCCCCCGCCGCTACCTGATATGGCGGCGGCGGCTCCTGATCCGGCTCGGTGCCATCGCCGTAGCTGGCTCTGTCCGACTGCGACTCGTGCAGCAGCGAGATGTCATCCGAGGTGGGGGACTTGAGGCAGTTCCCCATCTTCCCCCCGCCGCCGCCGCCGCCTCGGCGGAGCGGGGCTTCTCCTCCTTCTCCTCCTCCTCCGCGGGGACGGAGCGGCGGCCCCGCTGCCTCAGCCCCCGCGCCGCAGCGCGCAGCCCGCAGCGGCAGCCGCCCCGCCGGGGAGGCTCATGCCCGCCGCGGCCCTAAGCGGCTTAGCGGCGCGGCCGCCCGCCGGCTCCCGCCCGCCTCGCTCCGGGGGAGGGGAAGGGAAAGGAAGGGAACGAAGGGGGCAGCGCTCGCCTCCCTCCCTCCCGCCCGCCCGCGGGGGCGGCAGCGGGGCGCAGGTGGGGTCCGCCCGCCGCCCGCCCCGGCGCGGTTCTGCTTCCTGGTYACCGCGCTCTGCGCACGGGGCTTTGTCGCACAGGCCGCGCCGGCTCCTCCTCTCGCTCCTCCCCGCCCGGGCCAGCTTGGGAGCCGCCGCCAGGCCCGGCGGGGCCGCCCGGCCCGGTCCAACCCACCCGCGGGGGGGGGCCCGGCCGCCTCTGCCAGGGGGGAGCCGCCTCAGCGCGACCCCCAAAATGGTGGGCGGCGCCGTGCCCCGCCCCCAGGCAGCGCCGCGGGCCGCGTTGTTCGCGGCCATGGCGGCGCGGCCCGACCCGGCCGCGGTTCCTGCCCCTTTTTTGGTAGCTTGTTTTGTTTTAGGGTTTTTTTGTGGTGCGAGGGCAAAGGTGGCTGCCCGGGCCGCCGCTCAGGACGGGCCCGCGGCGCCTCCTCGCCGCTCGCTGCGGGGGGAC
>NW_020450982.1:1594950-1637870 GCF_003343035.1 Apteryx rowi
GGGCGCTGGCGAGCGCGGCCCTTCGCGCCCTTTGCACGTGAGCGCAGGCTAAGATAAACCATGCACTTAGCTCCTGTAGTTTTTCTTTGTAAAAACCCGTTTTAATCACTTTCTGATGCTAAATGCAAATTTCAACAAAGTAAATGCCCGCAGCTTTCACTGCGTTAATACACTAATGTGTGTGTAAAGACCAGCACAGAGGGAAAAGCATTTCCATCCGTTTTTCTTCCATTTGGTGTTCTCTCCAGCTTTGTCATCTGGGATAGTTCTTCAGAATCGCTCACTGGCTTTCAAATTCAGACCTCGAAATACGTTTTTAAATCCACTTTTGTTGCAACATTTTTTTGAAGTTAAGCAAGTTTGGTGCAGATGAGAATATTTAGAAAGCAGAGTGTCTGTAATACAGTGTAGCATGRCCATTTTTTTAAATTTCCTAGCATTCTCTGCTGATCTGCTTCGATCCCAGTTTGCGCTGTAGTTTCCATCTCAGCTCCAAGCATCCAGCAGCTGCACTGATCCGTTTGGCCCTGCAGCCTTTAACGCACGGCGAGGTCCTGCGGGGATTTACGTGCTTGAAGAACGGGGAGCAGACTTTCTGCGGATTACCCAGGTAGCTTCTCCCTGAAGATTTCCTTTTACTCCTGTTACGGAGGTTTGCGTTGCTGCTTATCAATGAATAACCTAAACACCTTCAATAGGAAATCTGTACAATAGAAGAGTCATTAACTGGCATTTAGGGAGTTCAAACACATTTTTAGTTGGGCTAAGAAACTGAGGAAAAACATGGTGCGCAAATTGTGAGGGTTACTCGTGATGGAAAGTGTGCAATGCAGCGCTGTATAATAATGACTGCTGTACGTGACTCCGCCATTTGGGTGTTTAACGTATAAGTGTGTTGACTTAGTTTAATAGGACAATTGGGAAGCCAAGCAATAGTTAGAGAGGAGCCAGTGAACCMCCACCTCGCCCAGGGGTGATTTCAAGGTTACGGCAATGTCAGTGCTATCTTCTGTGAGACTCTTACGGTGAGATTCCAGCTAAGTTACAGATATTTTCAGTTATGCAGTGGCAACGTTGGGAACAAGATTACTGGCAATTAAAAAGACTTCTTTATTCAGCAGTCATTTGATGTTTTATTCCTACTGTGGATGTTAAGCCTGTGTAGTCACTATAACTCCACATAGTCCACAGGCCAGGCACGTGCCTCAGTGTACCTTACAATCCTGCTCTCTCAGGCATACAGCATAGAGGTCCTGCAGGAGCGGGTGGTATCTCCCTTCTGGCGAACATGCCAAGGTTTCCTTTCTTTGGAAACCAGCCTACAGAAATGGGTCTCACAGCTGGGATATACTCTGGGGTGCCACAGTGTAGATACTGCCTTTATTTACCTTGAGTCAGATCGCCAAAAGGAAAACCAGTAAGCGCTAAGCCCAGTTAAACCTTGTCCATAAACATGTACAGGATACTGTAACTCCAGGCTCAGTTTAAAAGATGGAGAACTGTCAAATGCCAGAAAAGATCTACGTTTTATGACGGACTCACAGAGACCAAAGAGGAAGCACTTCACATTTGGCCTTGCAACACGGCAGGCTCTGCAGTCATGAGAGCTTGGAAAGAGAAAGAACAGTTACCAGTCATTACTGATTTCTTCAAAGTAGGGGTGATTTAAGCCACTTGTTGTTCTAGGCCATTTACTCCTATTTTTTCAGGTAGGCGGTTAATAATAACTTTGAGCCATAGGGTCAAAAGTTGTACAGTGGTCCCAGGACTGAGGATGTCAAAATTCGTGTGCTCACGACCACAGGAAGGTCGCCCTTGTAATAGCACCGTGCATGCTGCGGTGTGGCTGGGACGGACTGTGAGGCTGCTGCTTTTGCCGGCTATGTGCTTTGCCRCTTGGGGATGAAAAAGTAGCGGAAGAACTTTTCAGGGTAGATGTTGGTTGTCTCTAGTGCTCAATAGCCATTTGGAAGGAGTCTTGCTCTAGAGAACACATKAACTGTTTTCACTGTGTCTCAGCATTAAGTGACAGAAAATTAAACAGATCTGGCAGGCTTCACTGTAACTACTTTCTGTAGATACTATTTTAAGCACATAGACTGCTTAGAAGGATCTGCTTTGGGGAAAATAGGCACAGAGGTGATCCTTGTGCATGCAGAGTGCTGGAGGTGACTACAGACCAGAGCAATGCAGGCCCCCTTGCAAAGCCCTTCGTGCCACAGGAGATCCTCGTTCCATGAAGGCTTGGGAGCTCACAAGTAAGTTTTTACTGAAATTTGCCAGTGTACAGGAATAATATTCTCAGGTCTGTTTTGGCCACTTTGTAGTTATGATTTGGCAGCTAGCATCTTCCAAGTGAAATGTATTTTTAAAAACAAAATGGAAATGTATGAAAAATGTTTATAAAGGATGTAAACAATGGAATGTTTTTATTTTGGAGTTTTTGATGTGAGGGGAGACAAGTTACATAACACTGTATTTTTAAGGCTCGTATGATCTATCCAGAGATGATGAACTATACTACTAAAAAAAMCCCTAAAATTCTTTTGGAGTTTAAAATCTAAAACCCACTGAGGACCTGAAGAGTCTTTCTTGTTAACAGTTTATCTGCATTGACATCATAAATTGCCTGATTTAGCAATTAAAAAAAAAATTGATGACTTCATTTTACATGACCCATGATTGTTTTATTATTGGACATCATTTTATATATGTTTAATGTGTCATGCTCACCAAAAGTATTTGAAAGGCCTGTTCAGTCCTCAGCAAGAAAAAGGTTTTTCATTTCCTTTGCTTCCATCAGCCTCGTCTTCCCRGCACTTACCCTCTCTTCTCATGTCTTGTCTTTCTTCTGGAAAAAATTTGTTTTCTCAATTCATATACAGAAGCCCAGTTAACTTCTGAGTGAAATCCCTCCATGCCATGGAAGCCACAGTTTCAGAGACAGCCCCGATTGTCCAGGTGACATTGATAAATAAGGCGCATTCTAATTTTAAAAACCTCTGGAAAAAATGTAGTATGTCCCTTGGGGAATACCAGTAAATGACATTCTTCTGTTATACATGTGAATCTGATTGTGGGAATGACTGAGTTAATTTATTTGGTTATAAAGAACACAGCATCTTCCAAATTACACATGATTGTTTTCAGTTTTGTTGATATTTTAGCTGAATCATAGACATTTCTGAGTATATATTACAAAAGTGTATTGTTTTCCAAGAGACACAATAAAGCGATTATGAAACTAATATATTTGCCTTAAATGCACTTTGTGATACAGTAGTTTGCTCATGTTGCTAAAAATTACCTAAACTTCTGCTTAAATTTTCCCAGTATCACAAATATCACATGTATCAGTTATCCTGAAGACACCATCTTGGCAAGGATACACTTTCCATTACTGGCCTAAGTAAGTTACCTTCCATAATAGCTTTTTTCACCAAATCCAAAAGTTTTTATCACCAAGGAGTGTACTGCCTGCTCCATACATTGGGGATCAACACAGTTTGTCACAAGGTAGAAAAAGGACATGTATTTTGGCAAAAAAAAATTAATCAAAGTAGACAATCTTCATACAAAAGTCATCTCTTCTCTCCTCTGCCACCCAGCTTCACAGTAATTTTTGTGTAGTAGTCAATTTTCCTTTTTCTTAATGTAATACATGTCACAATCTCGACTTCAAGAATGATCAGAGACTAGAAAACATGATCTGAGAGGAGAGACTGAAAGAATTGGGGTTGGTTAGCTTAAAGAAAAGTTTTGGGAAAAGAGATAATCATCTTCAAAAACATAAAAGGTCTCTGCAAAGATAAAAGGAATGAATTGTTCTCCATGTTCAGGGCATGTAGGGCAAAAGGTAACGGACTTAGAGAAAGAGATTTAAGGCAGACATTAGGAAATTATTTCAAACTACAGAAGTAGTAAGTAAGTAGATTAGCACTGGAAATGATTACCTGAGAATCTCATTCACTGAAGGCTTTGAAAAGCGGGTTAGGCAAAATGTCTCAGGAATGGTTTCAGATGCAGTAGTTCGTATGCAGATAGCCCCCAGAGGTTCCAGACTATTTTATATTATTTAATTTCTCCCAGGTGATTTACAACAGTTCTATTACTGTTATGTTAATTTTCACTTTTCCTTACACCCTCCGAAAATATCAATAAGAAAACATGGCAGTAGGTAAAAAATATGGGGAAGTAGAATGGGTTGTGAAGTTCCCAATAGCAAAATATTAAGGAATCACAGTTATTGCAGGATGACTCATCTGTTCAAATGGGACTGTGACTTCCTGATATTTCTGCATGGCAGGCCTTGGGAGACTCGAATACTGGGCCAGCATTCAACTCACAGTGGACATGCAATAACTGGAAATTATGATTTGAACAATCTTTTAAAAAATTAATTTAACTGAAGCATTGGTCTTTCTTAACTTTTTGCTGTGTGAAATATTTCCTGCATTTGCTAGGAGCAAACTTTGTCCCAAGGTCTCCAGTGGTCAGTGTGCAAATCATCAGGAATCATGACTGTAGGTTCTGAGATATTCTGCCTGAGATGTGGGGAAAAGATTATTAAGCTATTTATCTGACAAAAGAAGAGAGATGATCCTAAGGCCCATTTTTTAGCAGAACCAACCACATATTGATTAAATAAATATTTCCCACAAATTAAAACAAGACAGCAAAAGTCATTGTAAGTATTTCTCTTTTTGAAAAATATTTCAACATAGTTGTCATTTATTTTGAGGTGCATACCTACAATTAATCTTTTAAAACAGCAAACTTGCTCCCTCTTTCAGTTAAGTGAGTTTCTTCAAATTATGGGTTGATCCTGTGAAACGACTCATCAAAACTAAAGATTATTGGAATCTTAGGAATAAGATGTACAGATATTACTGAGATTTTTGTGCTTAGAAATGAATATTTCTGCTATGTCTTCATTTAATTTCACTGCAGTTAATGTTTCATTAATAAGAGGAAGAAGATAAGACAGTATTGTTTGGAAGTTTCAGTTTTATAATCCTTGTTTTTCTTGCCTGTGGTGAAGCTTTTTCTTGATCATTTCTGGATCAACAGCTTAATTCAAATACAATAGGAGCTGTAAATCCTCCTTTTGCATTAGTGCTTGATGAGTCTGAGTTCAGGTTTCCCCTAAGCATTTTTTTTTGTTAAGGAAACTTGGAAAGAGGAAACAGCTGGAGAAAAGCCACAGGCTGTTTCTGTGCTTTCACTGAACTAAGATGTAAATGAAGGTGATCTGGAACTTTCAGTCAAAATCCTGTTTGGCATATTGAAGCTGGCCTCTGAATCTGAGCTGTCCAACATGACTTTTTCAACAGCACAAAAGTGATGTGTAATACGAACATCAGGAGCTGTAATGACATTTGAATGTTGTCCATTAGTATTTCCATGAATTACTATGTTACCATGAGAACAAATTTGATTATAGTAAACTTAAGATGCTTTTTCAGGGCAAGTGTTTACAGTGCCAAAGTTTAAATAATGTCTACCTATATATATATGCTTCTCCTTCTGTCTATATTCGGGTAGTAATTATGAAGGTACTGTAATTACAAAAAGACTTTTCAGAAGCAGCTACTGCTTTTAAGAGCATAATCTTCAGTGGGGTCTGTGCTCCTGAATATGACAGGTGCCTCACAGATTTTTCACCCAAATTCACGCAATTGGAAAGTTTTCCTGGACTTAATTATAACACTTGCAATACAGCGGAGCATGTGTTTGTAGAATGGAGTCTAATGTGATGTCTGTTGCAGTTCACAAAATATAATGTGGGCCATACGTCAATTCTCTCTACTCTCTCTCTCTCTCCGTTTTTCTCATCTGCCGGTAGTTTTGATAGATTTTAGCCAAAAGTTAAGAGAAAAGTTTGCTGGAATAAGAGAAATTATATATTTGGCATGTGCAATAGTTTATTTTGCAAGTTTTAATCAATATTCTGTAGAAAACATTGTAATTAAAGAATAAAATGTTAGAAAGGTCAAAGATATGTGGAGATTCCTTTTGGACTGAGAGAATAAAGGGCCAGGAAGCTGAAAAATTGTGGAAGGTACATAGAAATACTGAGGAAAATAGAAGCATTACTAGAAGGCTAAGAGAGAGAGATAAAAGTACTGTAGAAAAAATCTTTTCAAAGCAATCTGTCCAAGTATTTCTGTAGCATAAGTTTCTCAGTAAGCTTATCATTGCCTTACATTTTTTAATGCATGATAAACTGTATTTCTGTTTGGTTCACTGCTTCATGTCATACATGTGGAGGAAACCTGTCATGCAGTTCTCTCAGCACTGGYACCTGTTTTATTTCATCTCTGTTCACCAATGGAACCACTTCCTCTAACTCTTGCTGCAGGTGTTACCATCTTAACAGGAACATTTTAACAGTGAAGTTGCAGTCTGCTTTAGAAAGTCGCTTATTACACTATGCATTGACTTAAGAAACGTCTCAGAACAACATACACTTGATAGCTCTTGGCATTTTGAACTGTGTATTATTCCACAAAAGTTCAGGTAGAAGTAAATTGCTTTACAGAATATCTGGAAGACACTGGACATTTTTTAATGGTCATATTACTTCTGAGTGGTAAGTTGTACGCCAGCACAATGCAAAGGTTAAGAGCAAGGTAAAATCACTTACTGTTGTTCTGATGTAATGAAGGAATATCGTTCTTACCTGATGAATAATGGGAAGTGTGGTTCCTTTTGCGAGGACTGTTCCTGCGACAGAATGTAAAGGTATGGGCGAAAATGTTGTTTCTACGAACTGTGTCATCTGTAGCTCCTGATTCTGAATTTTACTTTTGGATAGGGAGATCTCTGTTGTAGAAGCCCCATCTTGTGGACGATGAATCAATGACTACTTTAGCACAATTAAGATTTTAAATACTTAGAAAACCTAAGGATATTCTGATAATCTTTGCAATAAACTAGAGAGTCTTCACAATGCTGGAAAATATGGAAACATCATTCATATGTAGAAATCAACATATGTTTTTTGAAGACTGTTTCCACAAGTAGGAAATAGTGAACTACAGAGAGATGAAAAACAGAGTCAGAAACAGGATGCTGTCTCCAGAACTCTGTTTTAAGTCTGAATCTGCTAAAGCACTGCAAATCCAAATCCTGCCTTGAATTCGCAGACTGGTTTTCTGTAACATTTGTATGGTATAAATGAGTATTTGGATGACAAAATCCTAGGTTATTCATATAAGGGCAGAAGAACATTCTTTGAGAAATTTGTTCAGACAGAAAGAACAGCAAAGTATGCGTGGAAACTGAATCTGGAAACTTTGGAAACATGCTTAAAGAGATACTTAGTTTCAGCACAATGTAATGGAAAAGCCAACATATTTGCTAGGAAGAACATTAGGATAGGTAAAAAGAAATGTGAAAACAAGTCTGTGATAAAAACTAATCTCAAATTTCAGAATGACAGTAGTGGGCATTGCTTGTTTAGCATACATTTTGACACTTTGAAGGAAATAGGCTACTATATGATTGTTTTCCATTTTATAATAATAAAGGTGATAGTAAAATAGCCAGAAAGTGTAGTGAAATCTAGGGAAATTTGGCAGAAATGCCGGTTCTAATTCTAAAACATCTATAACTCCTTTTTTTTTTTTTTACCTCATAGGTTGACATTTTTCAGACTTACTCTCCATGCAGAAAGAATTACTGTTTTGAGTAACATAACCTCTTAAGAAATAGACATAGTGGATATGAAAATATGATCTTTATTTTAAGGTTTTAGAATCATCCCAGGAGGAGTTTTGAGTGGGGATAGTAGAAAAGACCTGCTTTTCACTGAATTTACAAGTTAGATCTGTGTGAAAATATAAGCAGGAGGCAGCTATGCGCTTAAGTCCAATCTGCTCTTTAAATCAAAGATATCCTGCATCTTTAATTGAAAATGTAACAACTTTTTTTTCTGTGAATATAGTGTATCCAGGGAAAGTTTGGTGAGACTGGCTTGCTTGGAATTTGGGAGTAAGGAGGAATTTGGCATGTGAATAGGGCATGATATCAACCCCTTTGTGTTGGGGGAGAACACAAGGTATCATTCCTACAGGTGGATCTCTGATTTAAAAAAAAGACAAACTTTTTGATCTGGACCTGTCTGGACATCACGGAGCACAGAAATAATTCCCTATTCTGTATCAAGAGGAGTCTGGATGAAAGCTTCACTTTGGAGACACTTAAAAATTCCCTGTAAATCTGCCACTGTCTGCCACTTCACAGTGCAGTTTAAAATAACTGTTTGTTCTCTTTTGAGCCAAAACTAAAAACTTAGATTTTCATCCCTTAGTAGTCTGAGAATTTCATAAACACAACTAGTTCATAACATAAACAGATCTAAATAAGTCACTGTTGTTAGTAAATTAATGGATAAAACTATAAATGAACTTTACTAGCAGATTATAAAGAACTTCACAGAAATGCCTGCAATTAAAAAATATATTTGTTGATGTTTGGGAGTTCCTGAATGGCTCCTTTTGTTTCTATTAGAAAACCAAAGTCTTTCTTGAAATAGAATTCTGCATTTTAGGGGATGAGCATCTTTGATGAGTTGTCTGACGCAGGGCAGAAACTTTGAGAAAGATGCATATTCTCAGCTTTGACCTCAGTCTGCCCCTTAAGGAAGGGAATATTAAGACTTTAGGAATACACAGGACTAAAATTGTTATCTGGAAGAAAATTCTGCTGGAACCAGAGTGCTATAAAAATCTTTCCACTTTCCAGAGTGTGGAACGAGGCCACTAAAAGAGTGTAAGGTGTCCCTTTCTCAAGAGACTGAAAGGGAACAGCAGATGCTAGTTCTCCCCTCAAGGGAACAGTATATGAAGTAGGAACACCTACTTATAATTCCCTGCACTTAAAGGATGAAGCATGAACAATTCATCAAGAGAAGTACAGACAGATATGAGTATGCTGTGAAATCTAGAGAAGCTGTGGCCCAGGAAAAGAAAATGAGTATGTAAAATTGTAGTAGGAGAGCTTTGGAAAACAAGAGTTTTGCAAAGCAAGAATTTATTCAGGAAATGTCAGGAGGGAATAATCATTGTTCAGAATCCCTCCTCCAACAAGTGAATTCTCTATAGTTTACAGTAAGGATAATCCCTGATATAAAAGACAGATTTTTTTCCTTATTCTAGGGAGAAGGCTCTAGAAAAAGCCAAAATCTCCTGTAGAGTATTTATTTGGTAGTGTTTAAGTGAATTTGATGTTTGAAGGACACAGACAAGRCAAGATTAGAAAGTTCAGGTAGTATCTATGGTAGAGAAAGCAGATCAACTGTCAGGCATTTAAGATACCTAAAGAAGGGCTTATGTGCCTGAAAACCTGTCTCCTCCCAAATAATTTTGATTGGAATATATTTGGCGCGTTTAGCTAAATGAAGGCATACCAAGCAAGGAAAATTACCTAATATATCAGGAGATATACTGCGTCAGACAAGAGGTCTACCTAATCTGGTATTCTGTTGCCAGCATTGGTAAAGGCAGATGTCTAGGGAGGAGTGTAAGAACAGGGCAAGCATTCACTGATGCTTCTGATATTAGGAATGCAATAGAAATTATAATTGTTTGTATATGCCTATGTAAGAAGGGAGGAAACTGAAAATGTGGCTGCATCCTGGGACTGCAAGACACTGAAGAGCAAACTGTTGTACATTCCCCAGCTAATATGTATGATAAAATGTTCAGTTACAGTGTATCATAAATAGATGCTTAATTGCTAAAAGTTGCAGAGTAATACGCATCTCTTGTTGCACTAACAGACTTTATGAAGAAAATAGAGYGGGATTGTAAACTCAAACAAGTGTAGATTTGCAGTAACTCCACTGACAGAAGAGTTAAGTAGGTGTATAAAATTGACATGAAAGGGAATGAAGAGCTGTGACTACTGAATAAATTGTTACTATTTAAAGATGGGCATAATGATTCATAAAAAAATTAATGCACATGACAGTTGTGTTAAAAAAGATAGTAAATCTTTGTCCTTATCTCTTTATTTTATTATGCACATTTTTGTAAATGTTTTCTTTGGTTGCCTCTAACCTTTCTACTATTTTTAATCTTTGCACATTACATTTTTATTGCTATCAAAATTTGAAGAGATAATATTGATGTATGAAGTTATTTAACATAAAAAAGAAAAGTTAGATTTTCGACGGCATTATAGAAATTTAAGCCACTAGAAAACAAGGTTTGATGTGTTATTTTACTATAAAACTAAATATATGTACTTGAACTCTGAGCTCTTGYGTTCATAATATATGAAAGTGATCTATTATTTCTTTGTCTCAGTAATGGTATTTCAATTCCAGCTTTGGTATGTAATTTTGGCATAGTACTCTATTTTATATTTGGTTTTCAAGTGTAGATTTTTGCAGCTAGGTGGCTTGGGAGTTGTTACAAGCATCTGAATGCCACTTCTGTTTGATGTTTGCTTGCTTCCTGCCATACAAAAAAAATTTACCAAATTATTAATTTGTTAGAGATACCTTTATTAATTAATTTATATATTATCACCCTCTCGAAAAGGAAGACTAATAAAGTGACTTCTTTCTTAAACTTCTTTCTGAGAAGTTTCAAAGTATCAGTCAAAACTTCTGAACAGACTTCTAGTTTGACAAGATTCCAAATCATGCATTTGGATGAAGTAACATATTTAAACTGTATCCCTTAATAGGTGGCAAGTTAAAGTACCAGCTCATTTATCAGACTTTTGTTATAGGATAAATAGTGTCATATGCTGTAGATTTCTTTTTCAACATGTTAGTGGACAGAAATGGAGAAAGAAAAGAAGAGGGAGGGTAAATTGTACTTTCCAAAGAAAGTGTATACAAGACATGGAAATAGTCCTCATCTAAAGGCTGCATGGACACGTCACATGAGACAGGAGCATGTGCACACTGACTGGTGCTACTGTGGGATGGAGTGAAAGGCCTGTTGTTCCTCTGCTAAGTTTACACCTGTACGTGGTAAAAAGTCCACCAGAGAGCCTTAACAGGAGTATGGATCAAATGTCTTAATATTTAACAAAAATACAATGAAATCACAGATACTTTAGCTGACAAGTCCATATTCTAGTATCTCCAACATTCTGGAAAAAGCAAGGATTCTCTCCGTGTTGCACTGTGGTCTTGAACTTAAATTAAGTAAGGAAAATATCATGTAAAACTAACATTCCATATAGAGCTCCCGAGGACTGAGGAAAGGGACTATAATATGGCTCAATGCCATACAGTCAGATATTGAAAGGATTACCTTCCTTCAGGGCATACTGGAACTGATTAACTGGAAGACAAGAAGGGATTTTAACTTAAATTACAGAATCACAGAATCACAGAATTGTTGAGGTTGGAAGGGACCTCTGGAGATCATCTAGTCCAACCCCCCTGCTCAAGCAGGGTCACCTAGAGCGCGTTACACAGCATTGTGTCCAGATGGGTTTTGAAAATCTCCAGAGAAGGAGACTCCACAACCTCTCTGGGCAACCTGTTCCAGTGCTCTGTCACCCTCACAGCGAAGAAGTTTTTTCTTGTGTTCAGAGGGAACTGCCTGTGTTTCAGTTTGTGCCCRTTGCCTTGCGTCCTGTCGCTGGGCTCCACTGAAAAGAGTCTGGCTCCATCCTCTTGACACCCTCCCTTAAGATATTTGTACTCATTAATAAGATCCCCTCTCAGTCTTCTCTTCTCCAGGAAATTCTCAAGCAAAATATATAAAAAGAAGAGTATCTTATGTATTCTCAAAACTGGTTATGTCTTCAGAATCCTAGGAAACTGGGTGGTTAATCATATCAGAGTACTTTACTTTTCCCTCTCTTCCTAAGCAAGAAAAATAATGAAGCTGGGAAATTTACAGGAGAACCAAAATCTGACCGCACATATGGAAGCTGGTTGATTTATCCTCTTTAAAAGACAAGCGCTTCTTGGCATAGACCCCAAGATTTTTGTTTCTTTACCCTGCTCCCACTTTAATTTGGGCTCCCTACAGACCACCAGTGCATTCTTCCTTTTAATCAAAAGTGAAGAAAGCTTTTGTTCTACCTCTTTATAAACTCACCAGACAAACTCCTTCATACCAAAATTCATGTTTTATTTACAGGACAGTGTTTTGTCTTTCTAATTTACTTCTGTAAGGATACAGTGCTATAGAACCTATTGAAGGGCAATATTGATGTTGTTATAATATTTTATCAGAATAGTAACTTTAAATATACAGTTATTTATTCATATTTTCATGTCTGTGATATCAGTCTGTTATACTACTCTGCACCTGTACTTTCTCTACCTTGTTTCCCTACCTCTCCCAGCCCTGTCCTCTTCTCCAGAGCTGTGGTGGTGCCACTTTGCAGTAACCCCTAGTACCAGCCACCACCATAGGATTCAGTTCCCCAGAGACAGATTTTTGGTCCCTGGGCAGAAACAGATCAGGAAATTAAGCAGAAAGAAAGACCCCTAGCACCACCAAAGACAACTTAAAACTCTTCTGACCGCACTCCGAAAGGCTTAATAATACTACAGTTCCTTAGGGTAAGATACTTTTTCTGATTAGTATCATGAAAATTTTCAAATGATATCAGACATTACTGTCAGAACTTTTAATTCTGGGTTTCTGTTTCAAATTTTCCCCAGTTCAATCAGAACCAGAAGTTAATATCCATTGGCTAATTTCCAGTGCATGCTTCCACAGAACAACCGTTGCCTTTAACTGATGGTGAGATCAAGGCTTGAATTGACAAAAGACATCTGTATCTTGGAAAACAAATTAATGTTTATGTTTTAATTTATAAGTTCCTGGCTCTTTTATAGTTCCTGTTTTTCAAGTAATATCTCTTTGGATCCCTAGCTGATGGAGAGTCAAAATGGAAAAGGCCCATGAGAAAATTATCACAATACAACATCTGGTCTGCATTGGAAAAAGCTAAGAAGGATATTCAACATCTCTGAGACTAAGAGGCAGTTATGAGGCACTTTGAAAGATCAGTCTAGGAAAAATGGTGCAGGTTGTGGCCACCTGGGCCAATCTAATGTTGTTTTAGGAAGAGCTATTCTACTTCCTAGCATCTAAATTTTAATCTCACTTCAGCATGGGTATGTGAGAGCTGAGAGTAGTATGAAAGGTGTTTGCTTCTCTTAACATTAGTCTGATTTACAGCATTGTCCTGAATATATTGGTGTTCTTGCTTGCCTCTCAATTTTCTTTTGGACATGGCAGTTGAAGAGTTGAGACGTCTTCCCAGGACTTTTTGACATAGCTTTATTGACCTTTTTAACAGGAATTGGAATGGAAAGGACCTTGATTCTGCATATTTTTTAAAGACTATTTCACATCCTGCTTTGAACTTTATTCCAGAAGGTAAAAAGTCATTAATTAGACTGCATATTGACTGYTGCATTGGTATGGCACTAACGGCAAGAAGTTTTGCTTTACCTATTCATTCCTGTTTTCTGCAATAACAGACTATAAGAAATGCAAAGAAATCATGGACCAACCCAGGCAGTAAGAGTACCACTGAATTAAGAGGGAAAAACTCTTTCTGCTACATGAAACTTCAGTCCTTTAAGTCATCATAGCTCATGAAGAACAGAAACAATTTGGCATGTAGAATAAGAAACAATGAGAATTGTTTGCCAAACAAAGACATATACTGCAGATGAAAGATCTGATGAAAATTGTTTATAGTTGAGGAACTAAATGTAGATTTTTCAAGAACAAGGTTGTTCTCTTTCTTGCCAAGACAAACAAATCTAATAGAACATCTCATTGCTTTAGGCTGCCTGAGGACCCACTGAAAGGTCTACGGACCTTTCTCTACAGAAAATTTGCATATTGTCAATGTATTGTCCACAGTTGCACTGTGGCAGCTGCAGAGGAAGTGGAAGGTTTGAAAGAATACATAAGGGAGAACGGGATTTTTGGCTGCTGAAACAGTATGGAATGCTTTTTGAAACTGTAGAAGTTTATGAGCTGGATATTACTGCTACAAGGGTTATCTGTGAGGTAGTTAAACACAACTGTAATTAATCTGCCATCTTTAGATTTTAGCACTAGCAACATGATGAAATTGAGAATTCCTATCTTTTAGAATTGCTTTTTTCCAAGATTCCTGCATTCCTACRGAGACACTTTTACACATTTTCAATATTATCTTTATAAATACACAGTGCACGGATGTTTTTACAGGGCACTGTATGTTAAACCTAAACAAGTATTTTTAATAGGCCATTTGTTTAGGAAAAACATGTAATGAGCATAAATGCCATCCCTGATACTGACATGAAAGATGTATTAGCAGCAAAATACGGCTTATACTTCCCTGGCATATAGTGGGCCCTGGAAGTGTAACACTAATCACGTCCTTAAAATTGTGCTGTGTCTGCAAATACGTATATTGGAAAAGGCCAACAACATCTTGGGCAGCATTAGGAAGAATGTTGCCAGCAGGTCAAGAGAGGTGATTATTCCCAGCACTGGTGAGAGCAAAGCTGGATGCTGTGTCTGGTTTTGGCCTCCCCAGTGCAAGAAGGACATGGACATACTGGAGCAAGTCTAGTGAGGGGTTACTAAGATGTTTAAGGGACTGAAGCATCTCTCATACGAGGAGAGGCTGAGAGAGCTGGAACTGGTTAGCTTGGAGAAGAGAAGGTTTAGGGGGGGATCTTATCAGTGTGTAGAAATACCTGATGGGAGGGTGTAAAGAAGGTGGAGCCAGACTCTTCACAGTGGTGCCCAATGACAGGATGAGAGACAAGGGGCACAAACTGAAATACAGGAGATTCTATTTAAACATAACAACAACAAAAATGTGTGGGTGACTGAACACTGGAACAGGTTGCCCAGTGAGGTCGTGGAGTCTGCATCTTTGGAGACATTCAAAACCAAACTGGACATGGTCCTGAGCAACCTTTGAGCAGGGGTGGCTGGACTAGGCAATCTCCAGAGTGCCCTTCAAGCCGCAATGATTCTGTGAGTCTGTGAATATTTGAAACAGTTTGCTTATGTCTTGTCAACATGTTAAGTGGAACCTGACTGTATAGGACTTCTAAAGAAAGCAAAAGCTGTAACTCCAGAAATAAGACCTAACTGCTGATGCCCCAAAAAGGCATAATGGGAGCCCCTAAGTATTTTGAATGTCTCATCAGAATGATAGTTGATTTAAAAATATAAATACAGATGTGACTTGGGTCTTTTTATCAATGATATTGAACATTCATAATGCTCACTTCAGCTGGACTGCATCAAGCCCAGAAAATAATGCAGATGGTAACAGTCTCTCTTCTATTTGGAAACCTATTTTAGTTTAACCTTGCTCTGGAATATCTTACCATATACTTTACTCTAGAAATTAGTATTTGGTGCTTTATGATACTGAATTCATTTGTTGGTTTGTTACAGGTTTCCTTTTCTTACTAATACTGTGATATTAACAAACCACAATGTATTTTGACATACTACTTTAGTAATAACCACATACCACTCTCAAGGAGTTGAGAATATCACAGTTTGAGCACGATAAAATCAAAATATTGATTTACATTGAAGTCATACTTCATGGCACTTTATACATTTAGCCTTTAACTATTCTTATAGCACCACCAGAAAAAGAACAAAGCTGAAATTCAAAAATGGCTTGCATTTTTAATAGACACAAGATTTCTATGGAAAGGTAGAGATAACGTATTTGAATCAGCTAAACAGTGCTATAAAGATTTACCTGTGGTTTTTCATCATGCAAATGCTGAGAAACTGACTCATAGTGTTGAGAATTAGCAGATCCTCATTCGTTTGAGAACTCTGTCTTTCATAATGCTTCCAAGAAAGAAAAGGCGTTCTGGAAAACAAGAAATTGAGTAACATTACATACAGAATTAGGAAATAYGTGGGTTATAAAGCATTTGATTTTTAAGTCTTCATGCTTAAATAACATAGAAAGGTCAAATACACATAGTTAGAAGTTCCCATCTTCTATCACCACTTTTCCAAGACTGACAGTGTGCTCCTTTCCCCCCCACCCCAATGTGCTCTCTTCCCCTCAACCTGACCTCACTGTAAACAGCACATATGTAGGGGCTAATTGAGCATGGGCTAACTAAGGCCCGTCTAGTATGCAAATATGACTATGAGTCAATCATCTCCCCCCCATAAATAGGGGGCAGCCCAGAGCCCATTGAGCTCTCCTGCACGGCAGTGGGCTGCACTGCAGAAGCTCCCCTTGAGCAGTGACACCTCTCAAGGTTGCTCCTCTAGGTTGAGAGATTCCTTACCCGCGACAGATCCTTGGTAAGTGATTAATAGCATGCTGAACTTTTGCGAACTTCACGAAACTTTGCTGAGTTATATCTCTGATTAACTGTGCACATAATCCCTTAGACATAAACTGTTGACCAAGTCTGAGACTAAGACTGGATCCAGCCACACCTAGGTTCCTCTCCAAAGGAGTTTAGAAAGCAAGGGGGTCCAGTCTGAACCTCGTGACTCAACGGGAGGGTCTCCGTTGCACATGCATCTGACCCTGTCCTTCATGCAGTAAATAACTGAGTGAACCTTGCCAATCGAACCTCGTTAAATTGTTCTTCCTCACGACTGAACTTTGTTAAGTCGCTGTCTTACTGCAATAAACGTAGTGCTGCTTCCCTCTTACGAGTGAAGTGCATCACTCCTTTTGTGACAGTGACTTACAACTTTTATAGCATATCTCTGCTGATTGTAATGGTCTCTGCACGGGGTGGGGGTTTTTTTGGGTGGAGGCAGTATTATAGTTTAAATTTACACCTTTAGTAGCAGTTCCTATGTCTATTGTTTTCCTTTCATATATTTATAGCCTACTATAGCTATTCAAGTCTGGCATAGATCCAAATTACCCATTTCTCAAGAATACAGGAAACTAAATTTAATGTCTAATGAGCATGGAGGCTTATGCAACCTTCAATCACTGAAAAATATTAAATATCTTCATACTACCTTGTCTTTTGATAGTTAGAGAGTTGTGCACTTTGTTGTTCTGTAGACCAAATGCATTCTGCATTTGCACTAGGGTATGCCTGGATTTATCCCTCCCTTCCTACAAACTTTCTGTGTGCAATCTTAATATTCTGCTCTGGTTGAAGGATCCGCGTAACTTCCATGTCTAGTATTTGGTGGCTTTCTCCACTTCTCCTGATGTCAGGAACGAGAGTCCGTTCTTTCCTCAGAAAAGGGGTTGTGTCCTCATTCTCTTACTCTCCTTTCCTCTTGACACCAAGAATGCTGTTCTTCCTTCACTCCTCCTCTACACTCCTGGTACTGCCTGCGATTCCCGTATCCCCTGCATCGACTGTACTGTTCACTGACACAAGGGGCTTCATGTACCCCTTAGTCTTACCCTTGGGGTCCTGGATGCTTTCTCACTGATTCTCTGCCTCCCAGGACTTTCTCAAACCTTACAAGGTTTCTGTCTGTTCCATCCCATTTTCTGCTAATACCTGTTACCGTTCAGTTTGGATGGGTATGTCATTTGGCTTAGCTTTAGACTTTTAATACAGGTGCCTAAGTCAGAAATTCAGTCTCCCTGTATAGTCAATGGACAGAGACAACTCAATGACCTTATTCAGAGCACGGAGCCTAATTTAGATTTTTTTTAATTACAGCCTGATGAACCTTATCTCTTTACCGATAATAAAGAGAACAGAGAAAAATCAGCCACTTATATCAGGCACCAGCTACATGCATAAATTTAGATGGCATGGATGTCCCCAGTAGTGTCCAAGTGCAGAGAAATGACATTTAAAATACAGAAATTTGACTTTAAGCCATACAGATTAGCACCACAATTTCAGAGGCACGTATTCTACATACATCAGTTTAATAACTGGATTTATACCGAATAATTTCAAACTCTTATAGCCCTTCAGAAAAGTTCTGTTTAGCTTCTGTAATACATAGTGACACAAGGTCACTGATGCTGTGGAAATTGGTCTTGCAGTTGATATGCTAATTCAGCATGAAATCAGTTCTTGCAGAAACCCAACAAAATTATTTTAAATATTTTTATATAGTGTCATGCTACTTGGTTGACTTTCAGGAAAGAGATTATTAAAAAATTCAAGGAAGTTCTAAGTCTCTGGACAAAGTACCTTTATGAAAACATAAGGTTATTTTTATCACACAGCTCATTAGCTTCCTTACTAAAAGCAAAACAAAGAATTGAATATGATGGTCACAAAATAACATTTTCACCTACCCAAGAAGATGAGAAATAAGATATTTTTATAAACTGAGTTCAATATAACACTAGACTTTGCACAGTCTCTTGCATGTCACTCATCCCAGTTTTACTTACCTGTGACTGCCGCTGCAATTTTCTTGATGAAAACTTCCATCTGAATAGTTCCAGTGTCATTAATAAGGCTGCACTAGTGTAACTGATGGGAATGTGGAACAGAATTATGTTGATGGTGTGTAAGAAGAAGGAGAATCTAGTTTGTCCCTTCTAGAATACACTCAGTAGGATAAAGAGTGGCAAATGCCTTATTTTTTCAGAGACAAACAAATAATTAAATTAAAAATAATCTTAATAGTCAATCTCTAAGGATATTCACAAAGAGTTTAGAACCCCTTTAGTTTTTCCAAACAATGCACTTACACTATGGAATTACTGAGCACGAAAAGTAAAATAAACTGTAGTATTTCTTGTGTAAATATACTAAAGGACAACAGTTTTACCAGCATAAGTTGCCTCATCTTTTTGAGATTTAGAAATTCCTTAGAATTTCCTTATTGAAGAATAAACAAAATAAAACAACTGATTTTCTAAGAAGCAATTCTAAAAAATCTGTATTGTCAAAACTGTATTGTCATTGTCATTTTTTAAAAAGTCTTATTTTAATTATATGAGATATTAAAGGAAAAAAAAATAACATTTTAGCCCACGTTCTTTTATAAAACAGGTAAAATATCGCTAGTCCCAAAGGAAAGGCAGCAGTTCCAACAATAGTAGTGCCTGCTGCTAGAATGGGGGATAAATGGTTCAAAATTTCTACACAAACAAAAAAGTTTAAAAGTTCAATGTGAAAATAATATTATTGTATATAACAGCATCCCGTGTGTTTCAGATGGTAAATTTCAAATGGTCAGGAAGGCAAACAAGTATGACATCTTATCACTTTACATCATTAATGGAAGTATTCCCTTTATAAACTATGTTATTTTCTGCTCAAACTTTCTTTTGGCCCACCTGTCCCCATGTATGTTTAGCTATGTTACATAAAGATGGTTTTCCAGTGTTTTATAATATAGACTTTATACCTAACTATATACTCGATTGCATGACAGGACATTTTAATAAGCTAACTTTTAAAAAATATATCTTGAGGTATATTCTGATCTTTCCCTATAATCTGTTTCAGGGTTACATTATTATGGAATGGACTACTTCTGAAGCTGCTTTAGCTATTTAACCCCATTCCTCTAATCCACTTCAATCTTCATTTTTCAGCTGGTAACTTCCTTAACACTGAACATGATTATAAAAATTATAAACATTACTATTTAACAAAGAGTTTACTCTGAACTTTGACTCTGAATTGTGACACTGAATTTCCTTGTCCATATAGGTTTCTTTCTTGGTTCAATACACATAAAGCAGATTGTTTTCAGCCAACAGAGTCTTCGGAGACCATGCCAATGCCTTAGCTCTCTGCTTCATCTCTCTTCCTCTAAGATTATGAAGCAGTGGGAGAGAGCAATGCTCTTTTACTTGCTTTACCAAAGATATATAACTGTAGGAACAGGGAAGAATGTATGTTGTAGAATCATGTGAGTAACGTCCCCAAGAACCAGTTACCCACAGCTCCTGGGTAAGATCTGCAAACTCCATTGCAGATGAATTTGCTTCCCTGACTGCCCATTCACAAAATGAGTCTTGCAGCTGTGGGAACTTCCAGACTTGTCTTCTGTTGCAGAAAATCATAATGGTGTCAGCAATACTGCTTTTTCATTCCTTATCCCCCACAGAGAAGTAAGAGCACATCAGATCTGTTAGATGCATAAGGCCATTTTAAATGTTAGGCAAACTGAAAATGAAGAGTTTTATTCTAGCAAATCAAAGTGTCAAATTCTTCATTACAAATTTGGAAAATGTTGCATAAGAGAAAAATAAATGAATAAAACACAATTCTAGATTATACCAGATTCCTCTGTATATGCTTCTGTGGCTAAATTAATATGGGCTACCAGGAAATTGGTGTCCAACACCTGAAGCCAGCTTACTGTGAGGAGTTTTTACATCTTATTTTTGACATTTTGAAAACGGAACTTCATTTTCTCTCTCGCTCAGTTTCCCTTCTGAATACTATTCTGGTTCTTCTTGTCCTTTTTTACCAGAAGAAGTGCAGTAACACAGAGCTCTGTACTAAATATGGCTCTGATGACACACCGTTCCACTCCCTGTTCTCCAGGACTGGATTCTGAAATACAAAATGCAAATGTAGCAAATAGGAACTTCCCCTCCTCAGGTATATCTCTGAATTTACATTCCAGATGTATTCCTAAAATAGCACATTCCTTCTAATTTGAATGTCTTCTAAGACTACTACAACACATTATAATTTTTGCATCATGAAAGATATTAATTTTATCTCATCTTGTTAAATTTATGGATTTTATTATGTTATTGGCTTTCCATAGGGTCCACATATAGCATACTAATAATATAAAAACTGCCACAGTCAGAAATGCTTTTGCTAAGTTCTCCTCCATTCTACTTTTGCCAGGGGATCTTGTGTCCCCTTGTTCTTTCCTCTACTGATAGCCGCCCACATAGATACCATTCTTGATAATTATCAAGTAGTTGTTTCCTTGCTGAAAACTGGTACTAGCAATTGCATTTCAATGATCAAACAGGATTGTATGGATTTCTGTAATTCTGTATTTTTAAAAGGCCAATTATACCAGGACAATTCCATACCAGCATTCCACTGGCTGGAATTCCAAGAATTTTAGCAGATCTATTTTATATTAAAGTTTCTCCTATTGATGTATAGATATCTACATTTTCTTTTTTGAAAGATGTATTTTTTATTCCTTTTAGTACCTACGACTTCTCCAAAACGTTTCCCATGATACCAATCTTTTCTTCAGGTCACTGCAATTTCTGTTCTTTTACTACAGAATACAAAATTACTATAACTGGTCTAGTAATGGTATGTGACCTCAAAACACCTATTTTTATGCCCGCACTATTCATATTTTATATGCCATACCACCTCTGATCAATTTTCTTTGCAGTCTAGTACAGGTTGGTTAATCTCATCTGTCCCACAGAAGTTCTCATTTCCCTACTTACTAATAAACTCCAGTGGTTTATTTTTATTATCTCTGCACCAATGCTTAGAGACCTTAGCTTTGTAAGCATGTGGCATTTCTGAGTCATAAGCTCCTCTGTGCTAATTTAATTTCGGCGTCACTGACTGCTGAATGGGCCGTGGTCACGACCCACGTTATACATGGCGGCTGGTGACCTTACCAAACCAGCTACCTTTGAAGTGGGTAGGGTCACCTCCACGTCACACCTGCCCAGAGGCCACAAAAGGGAACACGGCTTTTTAACTGAGGGCTGTGGAGTCGGTATCATCTTCTACGTAGCAGGTTTTTAAGTGAAAACCCTCCTTGTCTCCTCTTGATGCTGAGAGAAAAGGACCTGTGGTCTCTCTCCAGCTGCTGTGTGCTGCAAGGGGATGAGGCGCCTGTGGGGACATGGGGAAGGGGCCCATCCTTGTAAAACACAGGGCCTCTCCCTGCTCACCAAGGGGCACAGGCTGGTCATGGAAACAAGGAACACGGAGTTAAAATACCCAGCTGCTCCTCACGCCTCCTCCTCCGCATTAGGGGAAAACCAGCATCCCTTCCTCCTTAGCTGCTGAGCCTGTGCGGGGCAGCCCCCGGCCATGAGCACCACCCGTCCCTGCCGCTCACAAAATCACCGCCTCGATGCAACACGGGGTCTCGACTGAATCAGCAGCAGCAGGGAAGTCTTCCGCCGGCCGCCCCGCAGCCTYGCCACGGCAGCGAGGCCGCGGCGCCGCCATCACTGGCGGCGAGGCCGCGGCGCCGCGCTGCGGCGGGAAAATGGCGGCGGTGGGGTGGCGGCGCCCCGCCGTGACCCCGAGGCCGTGGGTGTCGTGGCGGCACCAGTGCGTTTTGGGCAGAAAACTCCCGTGCGAAGGGAGGAGGCGTCACCCCGCCTCAGGGAGGAGGGTCACCGGGGGAGGCGCGCCGGTGCCTGCCCCGCGCTCCGTGCCCGCTCGAGCGCCCCTCACCGGCGGGAGAGCGTTTM
This sequence comes from Apteryx rowi, assembly GCF_003343035.1. NCBI lineage: Eukaryota > Metazoa > Chordata > Aves > Apterygiformes > Apterygidae > Apteryx > Apteryx rowi. Next base: position 1,617,277 of record NW_020450982.1, read on the forward strand.
CCCACCTGCTCCTACCTGCCTGCCCGCAGCGAGTGCACGGCAGGGCTGATTTCTGGGGCTCCACGGGCTGTCGCCACAGGCACCCTCGTCCCTCCCTCCCCGTTTCTCCCCTCGGGGATCCGTTGTGAGCGTCCCCCTGCGACCGTTAACGGCTTCGCCTCACCCCCTGCCTTCGCTTCGCCTGTCGGCCCCTGCTTGAGGGAGCCCCAAAGAGCCCCTGCCCCAAACAGGTGGGTTTACGCCCGCCTCGCCTGCACAGTTTTGTTTTCCCTGGCATTTTGTATATAGTTTTAGTCAGCCTGAGGTTTTCTATGGTTGTTTTTTTTTTTTTCCCACGAGTGTTTTGGCCTGGCTTTCTCAAAGGCTAGACCGCTTCTGCTGGCGGTTCCCGTAGCTGTCAGGCGAGCATGGAGTTTGTTGGCTGTGTGTATTTATTAATTTCATTAAATTTAGTGAAATCTGATTTTTGCTGTAACGATCTGTTTTAGTCAGAAACAGGGCATGAGGGCAACGGACAATTGTCGAACAGCCGTTGGGGCTGTCAGCCAAAAACTTGATTTACTGCTTATTCCATCCACTACAACAAGTAATTGGGAAGAGTTTGTGTGTGTACAAAAATCTAGAAGAGATGAGATGGGAGAAACCTCTGCAGACTTATTTTAAGAAGCAATATAGTCTAGCAAAGAAAAAGATTTTGACTGAGGCAAGTACTTAAAAGAAGCTTTCTCAGCTGAAGGCTATTGAGCAAACTCTCAAACAAGCTCCAAGGAGTGGGGAAACCTGAATGATGCTGTTATGTTTGYCATGCAGCTGCTGGTATTCCAAAAGAAAACCTCCTTTGCAGAGTTTGTGCGCCTCGCTTTAGTAGTTATTTATTTGTCAAAGAGTTAAACTAGACATAGAAGTGCCCAGGTGGGTGAACTATCTAGCACAGCATTCATATACTACTAAAATCATATTTGAGGAAGAGACATGAAATGAAGGGTCTGCACCCCAGCACTGTGCTAGAGACATAGAAGCTGCTCCTACCCAGCAGGGTTTTATTCACGTGAGATCCCAAGGCAGAGTTCAGCAAAGTCAGCTGACAATCCAAACAGGGGGGAGCTTCGTTCAAATTGTCATCTCCCCCTCTGCCAACTTTATTTTATGTAAATTAAAAAGTTGTATGCAGTTACTTCTAGAATAGACAGGAATAGGAAAAAAAATACAATTCAATGTTTAATATTATGCTTCCAAATCTTCTTTCATATAGGCATACACAAGAGTGTTGTATACTACCCGGAACTTAGACTCTCATTTTGTTTCTAGCACCTCTGTTAGCACCTGCTAATTCTAGCACCTCTCTGCTTTACAGATTTGCCCATATATCTGATAAAGTACTGATAACAGGAACACTCTGTTATTTCAAGCAGTAGAGGTAACTTCTGGAGATCTAATGGCCAACACAGTGCATTTAAAAAGTCCACAAATTAATCTCTGTCAGAGATTATTTTTCTTCAGAGTGTGGCTTGGACACTATTGTCACTGTCAAGTTGACATCTACAGAGTAGGACCTGAAGTTTTCTCCATGTCTTCAGTATTATGGTTCTGATTTTGAATGTCCTGTTGCTTGGGATAGTCACACAAGTAAGGCCTGCTTACACAGCAATAACAGAGCTAGGGTTCAAACACTGCTAGTTAATCAATCAAGAAGGAATAAAAATAGTTTTGAGGGCTAGCACTCTTCTTGGCTGATTCTCAGAAGAGTTGGTCAAAACTGCAGAGAAGACAACTGAGTACACTGAAGACTATTTATTATACACTTTATTTCATACTGGGTTTTTAGGAATTGCATTTGTAGCATAGTTATTCTACTCTGATTTAACAAATCTGTGTGAATATTAATTCATTTTTTCCAAAATGACTGCTCTGTTTTGGTTGCTTTTCAACTTTTTCTTTCATTTAGTAATGTCCACAAGGTGGTGCCACAGCTAAGAAGTTAGCAGTAAATAAGACAAATATAATTTGATAATTCTACCTGCTCTTTATCACTGGCTAAAGTATGTGTATCGTTAAAGAATGGATACATATTTTGTAAGCATAATGTCATTGCATTTCAGATGACATTACAGATTTGAAAGTTTCTTTTTAAGTCATTCGTACTTACTGGATCATAAACAAGGATGGGTCTATCTTCTGTCTGAGTAGGAAAGAAACCTGTGTATCTGTAACTGTTGGACACTGTGTATGAAAATGAGAGATAGGTCAGGCTTAAGTAGACATGATAATGAAGAGTGAAGAAATAGATTCAGAGAGATTAAGACCAGCAGAATTCATATTCTCTAGCAGGGTTATTAGTGCAAACATGGTGTCCCACAGATGTGGCTGTATTGCTTCTGGGCCTAGCTTAAGCACAGAAGTGATACAGCACCATTTGTGCAGAGCTATTTAGGCACGTGTGTGCAGGCCAGACGTGTGTTACCTGTCCAGGGTCTCAGCATGGCATGCTCGGAGCTAGGAACTAGGGAACTGCAGTGCAAAGGCACTGGAGTGCTACAGGCAGAGTCAACAGGAGGGCAGCCAGATTTGCTAGTTTTGGCCCTTTGTCAACCTCATCAGATACAGCCTGCAGAGTCTCCAGTGCCTCTTCACTATTTTTCCCCGTACTGCATGTTTTCAGAGGAGTTAGTACCAGGTGCACAGCTCCACAGTGAGCAGGGACAGCTCAGATCCATCACTGTACCCAGATTAGTAAGTCATTGCCTAATCAAGAGCATAAGGAGGTGTACTTCTGTGGTGCTTAAGCAGTACTGTGGGAGTCAGCTTGAATCCAGAAAAGCAGTACAGTTCTTCCTTAGCACTGGCTGATTCAGATTCCATGCAGTCACCCTACTGTGTCTATGCCACATCATATCCAATTTTTCAATGTTTTTTATAGCCAGGGATAGCCAGGCTCCCCCTTATCCTATCACATGTTAATGAACAGGTAACTATTAGTCCTAAATGGGTATTAACTTCTTAGGGAGAGACATAGTATGAGAACAGCTGGATTAGTATATGCAGGCAAAATTTAGTAGTAGTCTTTTTTATTCAACCATTGTTAAAAGAGCAACCATCCCAAACTGTCTTTAGTAGAGGTGATCAAGTTTATGAGCATCTTTCTACAGCAGATCAGACCAGAGAAAGTAAAAAAGAATAGCAACAAACATAAAATGACCATAGGAATCAACTGGCCCATACAGAAAAGACAATAAAACCTTATCCTGCAAGTACTTTGTGGTAGATCTGAATGGCTTCTTTGTTTTGTAGCAGACTTAACATGTCCCAGAAGAGCTGAAGTACAAAGAAGAAAGGACTACTTGAAAAGGATATTTTAAAAATACTTTTCAAACAAGAACAGTTTTGCACTGATTGGCACTATTGTTACAGTTGTGTTTTGGTATGGTAGAAGTGTATCGGAAAGAGGAAGATAACTGTTTTCACTTAATATATTTTCTCTAAATTGCTATACTGTTGTTTTAAAATATACTAAAATTCTGGTAGCTTGTATAACTCAGTGAAAATGATTTATACCCATGAGTGACAGTCTGTCTCTCAACTGTAAAGCAGAATAAGAATTACAGACTTAGTGAGACTAGTTCTAAAAGGTATCAAATGACACAGACCCCTTTTAAAGGATCACAATTTTAGTTATATTTTACAGTAGGTTTTGGTATCTTAAAACTTTGTATTGGTTTGGTTTTAACATCTGTCTGGAAAAGTCAGAATTGGAGAGCTTACTAAATGTGCAAGTTCACTGAACAGGTTGGCTACATTTAATTTCTGATTCAGTTAGTCCAAATGACAGCGACACTCTGTCAAAGGATTCCTGTAAAATTGTTCTGAGTATGGCAGCAATGTATGTTGCAATTATAGTGACATATTTCTGTTTTAGTTTATATGTTGCTTTTTCTATCTGACTATATAAAATTAGTTTTGAAAATGATTATTTTTCAGGTGTTGACCTGTAGTTGCATACACAGAGAAGAAAAGATACTCTATTCTAAAGGAAATGGTAGAGCGTCTGAGATTATAGATACAGATTTCCACTGCATGTGAAACCCGGGTATGCATTATATCAGTGATTTAACAACCAAATTGAAATCCTGAACCTTTGTGCTTGCATTTTATGTGTTTGCAATGATTTCGCATGCATACTGAAAATCCCATAAGTATTTTTAAAACACCAAAACTATTTCTTCTCAAAGTCAGGAGTTTTCTGTTTTCCCATTCAGACTATTGCGAATAAATTATGCTTAGATTTATATCTATATATTTATGTCTATATCTCATTTAATATTTGTAGAATGGTAATTTTCAGCATGGTAAGTTAGGAGTCATACTGAGCACAGTTCAGCAATCATACTGCAGATGCACAGTGTTAACAGGAAACAATTTAGAATGGCAGTGGTATCCTACAGGATGTGTGTAACTCATTCAGCTACATGTTGATTTACACAGAACTATATTATAGATTATACATTCTGGTAATTGTGGTATTATTATTACTAGGCTATATCTAAGCACAGGAAATGCATATAAGCACATTTGAAGTGATAACATCCACTTTTGTTTAAAAAGCAATATTTTATTCTTGTTAAAAAACACATACTGTGGCGTTTGCAAGAGCAAAACCACGATTTCCTAATTAGTGCTTAGCAAGATTTTTAGGAAAAAGCTGGCTAATTATGGGAGGGCCTATAACCAGCGTTTAGTAATAAATCCACATAAATCCCATCTTTTATTCTTTACTACTTTAAAAATATTTTTAAAGAAGCGTGGACTGTAAACGAAGGTCAGGAAGGAAACAGTACATTTCCATCCGAAAACACAAGAAAGATCAACATAACCTATTACAGTGGCACCAAAYCCCCAGTACCCAGGTCTGTCAAGGGGAATGATATAAAACCATAGCTATGTAGAAGGCTGTGAGGGGTGAATAATTTCATCTTACTGGTTATATATATGTGTATATATATGTATGTATATGTGTTTAGAAAGAAAATTAGAGSTCAACAATGAACACGTTTGAGGACAAGCATTATGGAATTGTTTGGCATCTTTACAGAAACAGCAGCAAGTGAAGGAGAGACGAACAATAACTAGGGCTTGTCGTGACGAATTCACAGTACCAGCCTGGCCCAGGAAGAATCTTTGTTGCTTTATGACACATCATTGACCATAAAAGGCTTAGTTCAAATTTAGATAAGCAATCAATTATAAGGAAGTTAATAATATATATCTCACTTTTTTCTTGAAGACTCAGCTATATTCAAATTTACCTCCTGGCTTTTATGTCTCCAAATCTGAAGGAGATAGGATGTTTAGCAAAATGGTAAGTAGGACAGGCTGTGTATGTCTTCAGGTCCTGTGTCCCATCTAAAATCTTGCCCTATTTCTTCATCTCAATAAGAAAGTCCACCATACCCATTTACCTGAAGTCGCTCTCTGCCTGCTTATCTAGTGTTAGGGTTCAGGAACAGGCCCATTCTCCACCCCATGTCCCCAGCCCAATGTTATAATTCAGCAGCAGATTGGCTCCAAGCCTATTTTGCCTTCACTAACAGCCTTGACTTGAAAAGATGTGTCTTTCCCTGCTTCTTGTCCTGGGATGTGACATTTGGGTTCATCCACAGTTCTACAACTAGAGATAATGTATGATGAGGCCCTGCTCAGAATCTCTCTCACCAGTTCCCTTGAACAGTGTAGGCTTCAGACATGTATATGTGCTTGGGAGAATGACTGAACAAATCAAGGGTCTTCCAAGGACTGTTCCCTCCCAGAAGGGGATACGGTTCTATCCAGAAGAGGGAGGGAATATCCATCAGATTTTGTATGCCAGCCTCTTCTCAGCAAAGAGTTTTCATGGCTGACAAAACATAACTAACATATTCTACATACTATTCCTATTTCTTACTTTGATTCACCAGAGAAATAGATAAAATTTGATATAAAGTTTCCCCACTTGTTCCTCTCAACAACAGAGACTTACTGGCAAGAGAGAAAGCAAGAAAAACTTTTAACTTTATGGATTAATTAGAGGAGAGTATATGATGTCCTTTCAAAAGACCTTCTAGCTAAGCTCTTCTTTTTTTTTTTCTCTCTTTTTTTTTTTCCTACTATTATGAAGGTCTCTTGCCTGTATTAATAAATGAAAAAAGTAACAGTAGAACTCTGAATCAAATTATTAAATCCAAGAACTGTAAATGTATATCCATACTGCTGGGTGATGTAAATTGTATTGCCATGTAAATTCAGAATTATAGTTGATGTTATTTAATATTTTTCCTGATTGTAATCCTTTGAGTTTCAGATCAATAATATCGTGCTATATTGTGTAAACTGATTATGTTATGAGTGAGGTTCTAAATAGACACTGCAACATACAATCAAGGATCGGCCTATTGGCATATTGAATGATAATGTGATACACACATACACAAAATAGCCTGATAGACTGATAAGTTGTTTCAAGGTTTTGTAAAAAGCTTTTTTTATTATTTTCCATATATATTATTTAACATTAAGGATGCATTTGTCATTATAAATCTATAAATGCTACTGGCCTGAACGTTTTGTGCTGACTGTCAAACTATCATTGAAAAAAGCTTTAGTTTTAGTTTTGTCAAATCTCATATTAGTAAAATTTTGGAAAAATAAGGTGACTGATGCCTCTAAACTAACATTAATATGCCTTTGTTTTTGTTGTGATTTCATTATAATACTGTCTTTTGGAGGAGTCATCTACTAATGTAAGCTTTGATTTACCAGATAATTTGAAGATATTTAATTTTAAACATGGTATTCAGTGTTTTCCTGAATCGGAATCCCTGTCCTTAGTTTAAACTTGTAGTAGCCTGGTTAACAACGGAACAGCTTCAAAAGTACTTAGAGTACTTAATGTTATGCAGGTTTTTTTAAGTCTGTTGCTGGGATCAGGGTTTTAAAAGCAAAGGTCAGATAAAGATCCCTACTTGGAACACACTAGGATATGAGCCATTATGTTTATTTTTTGTTTGATTAATCTACTTATTAAATAGTTAACTGGCCAATAATGCTACTTTTAATATAAATAAATATATTTTTATTTGTGTGAGTCATGGGAAAGAAACAAATATATGTATTCTCTTGAACAGCAAACCAAACATGACTGCAGTACGTGTGAATCATTCTTTACTACCTTCAGCTTTTGGCTTTTATTAAAGCAGTAAGAGATGTTGCATGCAATCTCACAACTTTAGAAAAAAAAATTTCATGTCTATCTCTCTGATTTCACATGGGAAGTATATTTCATCACTCTTYTACATGGTATCAGAATCATTGTCTACTTTCTTAGTCATCATTATGGTGGACCGATTACAATGTAAATGCAAATTCCAAACACTGCATGAAATACAATTTGTAATTAGCTAGAGATATCCAGAGGAAATTCTGTTTTGTGGCATCACAATTGGACAAATATATCTCCTATTGTAATCAATGGCAAAAATGTGATTTACTTCAGTGGATCACAGTAGCATCCAATCTTAAAGTAACAGTTTATAACAGTTTACAATAACAAAGGTATGCTTCAGACATAATTAAGTTATTTTATGCTCTTCATTTTGCCTTGTCCCTTGTGTGTCTAATTTTATTTGCATTTATGAGAGCAACTTGTCCTTGAATTTTTAGTAGAAATGTATATGTTAAGTCCACTAATAAGAGTTCTTGTTATTAAAATCGTATGAGTTCTATAGCTTACAAGGAAACATCCTGAGCCTCAGAATGATTATGACTATTAAATAATTTGAAAGCTTCCTCATCTTGCCTGAGTGGTATGACGTAATTCTAAAACACCTTAGATATCTTTAGGCCTTTACGTATGGGTTAAATATCTAAAAGAGAAGAGATTCTCAAGCGTTAGAAGTCACAGACTTTTAAAGATCCCATTGTGTCATGCCCTTTGCATTTACTTCTTTAGTAAAGCTGTAAGAATAGTGAACAACTAGCCTAATGCTACACTTTTCCCTCTTTTGGCTAAATAATGACTTGGGCCTGGGTTCTACTATACAAATTACATCTGAATATATTTGTAAACAGTTATTTTAGGTGACACAATAAAGTGGTCAGCTAAACTGAGAAAACTTTGTCTAGCGCTTTGTCAGTTTGCCAGAACTAATCTCTAGGGATTCAGTTTCTAAGGTTTAATTTCAATCATTTGTCAAGATGCTGAATCCTGTTTATTCCAAACTAAAACTAGTTTTCTTTCAAAATACTGTCATCTAGCATCATTGCAGACAATGCTATTTCTTCCTACATAGAAGCTCATCTAAATATAGTCCAGTTTGCTCTCTTATCACTGCATTTGGTCTGCAAAGATGGAGGAATGGAGGCTGCAATTGGCCTAAGATTCCCTTGCCTTTGATCTTAAGTGTATTTTTCTGCAAGGTAAACTAATTGTAGGCAACAGCATGATGAACTTAAAACTTCTAAAAGTTGTTAAATTATATCTAGATTTGAAAAGCAACTGAATTGAACAGATATTCAGAGAGGCAATAAAGCCTGGTGGGCAGAGTGCTGGYCTGGGATTGAGAAATCTGGGTTCTATTCCAAATTCTCTTGACTTTTGAATGACCTTGAGCTGTCACTTTTCTGTGCTTCRGTTTAGCTGTCCTCAGGCGAAGGATAACAATCCTCCATGATGATTTTAGATTTAATGACGAAAGGAGCTATATCAAATTTCTTGCATTAGACTGAGCAAGATGCATTTGTGGTTAAAGATGGCCAGGATTTGGTCCATACCCTGTGTGTTCCAGAGAATCTGGGAAATAAAAAAGAGACTTTAGTTGTTAGACTCCTTGCTTTCCGTTGTCTCTCAAAGCACATTTCCATGTTAAAGGTCTTTCTTATCTTTCAGATCATTACAAAATATCTCCAAAACATTTCATATTATTCAGTTACTGCATTAATATTCACAGTTCTTATTAATGTTACTGGGAATTGTTTGCCAAGTGCCTCTCAAGATCATACAAATGATRACTTACTATAGATAAAGTATTTTTGAAAAAAAAAGTTTTGCAACATTATACTTAACATATTTGGGTAAAATTAGTGTCATTTAGTTTATTTTATAAAATATTTCAATTGGCCTTTTAGCTTGCTTTTAAAACTTTTAAAACTTTAATTAAAACTCAAAAAATGGGCTTTCTACTTCAATTATATCTTGATTTTACACATTTTGTGTTAATATACAGCTACAAACTCTCTGTACAAAGAGAACAGTCTACTTCCAAAACTGTTGAATGCTTTGACCTTAAGGGCATAGAAACTGTTGACTCATTGTTTTTACTGCATATAATATTAGTCCTTTGTCACATCCAGGGAATGACATCATCTTCTTCATTGTTAGCAGCAGGTTTGAATAACAGAAAAAGTGCAGCATTAGTTCTCTGCTGTATTTGCTCCTAATAAATGAATGGGTATCTTGTACGAAGAGTTAGATTAGTATTTTTGAGTAAATGCTTAGAATGAGCTTGTGTTGAGCCCCTGCAAGCAGCTTTCCTCCTGTCCTAATGCACACCGTGTGCAGGCCAGGCAAGCTGGCAGGGAGCACGGAGCCTGCAGAGTGAATGTCACCGATGGTCCTGGCTTCTCAAAAGGCATAAGAGGGGAGACAGAAAAGGAAGAGACTAGGCACAGAATGATACAGAAAATTTATTTTCTTCAAGGTCAGTTTAGTAAAAGGAATCCCTGAGCTTCTGGGAGACATTTCTCTGGAATCTGAAATTAGGAGAGGTGGTTCTCTGAAAGTAAGTTATCCCTAGGACATGCTAACAATGGGAACTGCTTATTTTCAGTTTACTGGGCAAAGTATTTTATCCATTCCAAATTGTATCTGTGTCTTTTAGTCTTCTAATCACCGAAACTGAAAAGTCTGTGTCCTCTTCTGAAAGAGTAAATACCTGTTAGAAGTATTTGCTTATGCCTGCCTTCTTCTTGTGAAGGATGATAGATCTTTACATATAGTAATCAGACTAATGGAAATGTTTTTTGGGGGTGATACACCACCTTTCAACCACAGGATGTGAAAGCATTCTTTTATGGTGAGAAAATTTTTAGGTGTTGCTTCCTGAATGATAAATATTCCCAGTGAAACAGAATTCAGTCAGGGAGAGATTCCTTGAGAGACTGATATCTGTTATCCATTGGCCTTAAGTCTTTGTTTGCTCCAGAAAGATGTGATGTATTTCACTAAAAAAACTTACACCTTTGTGTTCCCAAAGAGAAAGCTGAAATGCGTACAGCTATGAAAAGATCTACAGGAACATGACAAAATGACAAGAGGCAGCAGGCTGGGAAAGTTGGAGGCAACAGTTTAAGGATCTGGGATTGCTTAATCGCAGAGGCCCACATAGCAAGAGTGCACTCAGACAAGAGGTGCACACCGGGAAGTACTTCCTAGAATGCCAGAGCCACAAAGAAGAGCTGTAAAAGATTAAATCCAGCCCCACTGACTTGGAAGTAATAGGGACCTAGTGTATCAGCTGTCTTGCAATAGACTGTTATCTGTACCACTGTAGCAGTCATGCAGATAGCGACAGCTGCCTTGCAAGTAGATGGCTCAGGTTTAAGCAGGTGTAACTGTCCCTATTCCTAGCTCAAACAGTTCTCAAAGCAGTGAAAAATTGATACTATTGTCTAAGAACTTGTATTCCAAATTTCAGTCTTATCTACTGTACATAAAATGTTAAATTTTCTTTGTATGCTTTTGCAATATGAAGTCTGACTTTTTTCCTCAGTCTTCTCTTCTAGTCCATAGTTCTCCTCTGTCAGCATTTTCAAAAGGTCTAAAGTACCATGAACTTTGGTGAGGCTAAATCACTGAATTTTCCCTTGCCCTGTTTTGAAGAGTCTTACTTGGACAGAAACAATAATGCCATCCGTTTCCTCTCATCCCTTTAAAATTAGAACTTGGTCTCTTTTTTTATGTCATTCTCTGACAACTCGTCTAAATTAAACAGGTTACCGTGGCCAAATTAAATGCTTGGGAAATAGACCATACCATTAATTTGCAATAGTAAGTTGTCTCAGTGTGATTTCTCTTCCTCTCAAGGGGGARTGCTGCTTCAAGCAAAAGAAAAGATTAGCATATTAAAAATATTCTAAATAAATCCTGTTAATTGTCCTGAGCTCTGATGGTACTGTCTGTTCTTTTGTTGTGCATAATCAGCAAACCGTAAAATTCAGAATTTCTTTTCCACAATAAAAGTATAGCTTTAAGTGCTACAGGATAATCTTTGCCTTTCTGAAAAGTTGATGCAAGTGTGGCTTATTGTTTTTCAAAGATGGTATCAAATTTGCCCAGTTTATAAATACAGTAAGATGACTTTTTTGTTTAGATATATCAGCAACTTTAACAAAGAGAATACGGGTATGTGAACAAAAGGAAAAGTGCAAGCAAAATAACAATGGATTATGGAAAAACAGGGAAATATTTTCTCCTCTGAATATGTAAAGAAGGTTTCCCATGTTTGTGTAGAGTCAGAGAAGACTTCAGGTTTCAAATCCAGCGAAAATATAAGGTTTAATTTACAAATATGTTTGAAATGTTGACCCCAAATATCAAATTCAGTGACAGCAAATCTCATATGAAAAGTAAGCAAATATATCTAATAAAAAGCAGAAATATTCACAAGTGGCTGAGAGAAGCATCGCTTGCATAAAAGTTAGATGAAGCAAGAGTTTGTAATTCTCTATTTGCTCTAAAATGTCTTTTCCTCAAAAAGGATAAAGTTTGCTGTGATTTGGAGCATTATTGAATACTATGCACGAAATGGGCAGTTTTCCTCCCCTTATAAGCAAATTGAGCTTTACATTTATATCAATGTAGAAAAATTAGAGTTGAATTATCCATAAATTACTTTTTAGACACTTGATCTACAGCACTATATTTAAATAAGAGTATCTGGAAGCAAATTAATTTGTTGATGCTTTTAATCAATTTTCTTTCATTTTATGGCCTTAGAGATACCTCAGTTTCCTTAAAAAACTTTGTTGGTCATTCTGAAAAGTAGAACTTTTATCTCAGATCTAATGCTTCCTTCATTACTTTTTCTTCCAATACAGATTCTTTTTAACATGGGTTCAGTATGTCCTACTTCATTTTCTTTCAGACTGCCAGTTAAGATGTCTGTTAATATTTTATCAGACAGGTTCTATACAAGAGGCCAACTTGTTCTCCTGCTTTTACTGCTTATGTGTCTTTCCAAAATGAAATACTTTTAATGTAGTACATTTTTTTCACGTGTACATGTGAAAATTTGTGAAAATATTTTCACAAATACAAATTTTTAATTCTGTCATTCTGCAGAATAGTAAGGAGAGAAGACAAATCAGATGTTTTATTTGATTGTGTCATGACTGGATATCATTTTTTTTCTGAACAGAGAACAGCATGGAACAAATAGTGCTCCAGCATTTTTAGCTTAGAAAATATTTGAAAGACACCTCATAAAAGCCAGACAACACTAAAAGTTGTCTAATAATATATGTAGCCATTTAGGATCTCCTGGGATTTAACCTCCATTACACAAATTGGGAAAAACTTATTAGTAGGAGCCAAAATATGGGCTGGATTTCACCCACCATAATACCTCCTATCACTCTCCTTGGCTGGCATGAGTGGGTAATGTGTATTGCCTGTAACTGTACTGCTGGGCACATCTTGGTATGTGGCAACTTAGGAAGTACAGACACTATGTGTTGTAGGTATTAACCTCAGTGAGAGGGATATATGGGGCTTTAGATTAAGAAATCTTGCTGTCTTTGAAGCATAAATTGAAATTGATAATTTTAATGATAATTTCATTGTAGCCCTGAAAATCTAAGGGTTGTGATAGAGGTCATTTTATAGACCAGTAAGACAAAGCAGACAAGCTGTTGGGCAGACAAGAAAGTATTGTTGTCCTCATCTTATGATACTCTCAGTATAGGCACATTTGCAGGTCTGAACATTGTCTAATCCAAGGAAACAATAGAACTATGCAAATCCAAAGTTAGACTTTCTTAAACTCTTTTTTTTTGTCTCCTTTATTATGTTCTCAAACTATACTGCAGAGATCCACAGGCTAGACCTCTGGAAAAGCTCCTCAATCTTTGAGGAAAAGTCTGAGGAAGATGGTCTTCAAAATAATTTACTGATTAGTTTCCTCAATATGGTAGAAGCTGGCTAAAACTCTTCTGACTCCTCTCAATTCCCTACAGATGCCTCCAGTTATAAAAGGCATCGAGTAACAAGCAAACCTTTTTGAAGCATGTTTGAAAGACTTCTCAGTAATCCAAAATGATTACTATTCTCATTAGTTAAGATATATTCCCAAACTGATTTCTTTCTTTTGATGCCTCCAAGTGGAAAATTATTACATTATCAGAAATAAATCAAGCCTAAAATTTGGGGGGAAAAAAATGGATTCTGTCATATGTTTCATATTGTGCCATTAGAAAAATGGTATATTAAATTCAAATACTTCAATTGTACTATTAGATGGTGTCATTATGTGGCTTGCTAATTGATAGGTTATTCAAATGAACATTATAATTTTAGACTTCTTAGAAGTATCCATATGAAGAGCTTCCAAACTTCAGAGAAGTGAATTGGGTGTTATAAGGAAAAAAATATATAGTGAGAATATTTCCTAATGCATGTCACTGAAAAGTCATTACATAATTACTGTATACGTTCCAGGACTTGGTGCAGTCTATTTTTAATACCTTGTATGAGGGGACTTCCTGCTACTTTTTCTCCTTGAAGACTGTTTTGTGGGTCATTAGATCATGTTGTCAGGCCAATTTTTGTGCTCTCCTTAAACCTGAATTTTCCAGATAAAAAGATGAAGCTGGGTAAAATGGAAGGAGATGTTGAGAATAAAATATCATTAAGAAAAAGGTAGATTATGTAAAAGTTGCAATAATCTCAAAACTAAGCATTGCAGTGCTTAATATTAAACCTTAAAAGAAATCCCTATATGTTAAAAGTAACACATGCACTTTTAAGAAAACCAAACAACCTTGTATGCCAAGCAACAGCATCAAGCAATAATTTACATGTTTTTGCGTTTATGAATGCAAATTATTATTTTTTAATTAGATGAGTTTTAATTTCCTACTTTTTGTCATATGATGTTACCATGGGTCACCATTTTGACCATAGTCTATATAATCATAACCTTTAAGAAATTTGCTTAAATACAACCAAACTTCTTCAAATATAGGCTTTCAGAATATTTGAACTGCACATAAAATTAAAAGCATTAGTATAATTTTGCTATTAAAAACCATAGACAAAGAAAGACGGACAGAGGTGGCCAGGACTACCATTTTCATCTAGTCTGACTTCCTGCAAAACAAAGGCCACAGGACTTCCTGAATTAATTTCTTTTCAAGCTCGAGCATATCTTTTAGACAAACATGCAGTCAAGTGACCAAGAATCCATTAGATCTGCTAATTTTTTTAAACTAATTTTTTAGTTAAAAAAGGGATTTCCTTGCAAATTAACAGAAAGTTCATTATCTTTTAAAAAGGACTGCAGTGACTCTAGGAGGTTTGTTACTTTGAGACTTCACAGAGGGATGGAATTACAATTTTAAATGCACATAGTGCTCAGTGGTAGTTGTTGCAATTGCCGCCATAAACCTGTGCTCTTGAAACCTCTAGCCCAGAGGCAGCAGAGGATTTTATCCAGGTGCCTGACGTGGGTCCTCTCCTCAGTTGACTAACCTGCCGCTCGGCCACGGCTCGCCGTTGCCATGGAAGGGATGATTCACATCTCCTAGAGCAGCTCCTGCCCTGCTGCGGTGTGCACTTTGCTGTACACAGGCAGACAGGTAGCTGTGGGAAACGCGGCGCTGCTTTAGGAGCCGTTCTGTTGGTATGGCCCCCGGGGTYGTAAGCGAGGGAGTGGGGAGAGGGTGCCTGGTTTGATCCGTTGACCCCTGTGAATCAGAGCCAGGCTATTTAAGAACCCCAGAGAAAACAAATATTTTGATATCCCAGTCTGCTGCTTTTATGTTCTCCCACCAGTACTAATCCCTTTCCYCCTCTCTTTCTGGTGTCTCTGTGAAGCTTCATCTCCGTAGAATACTTTTTGATCGTTTATTTCTACACTTCTGTATGTGTTCCAACCTGGTTTTGTTGCCAAAGATACTGCTCCAGCACTCAGTCCCAGTGCTCCCAGTCCCAGTCCCAGTACGCTCCTCTCTCCCCCTCTTAAAGTCTTAGCTCTCTGGATCAGAACCTTTATTTTCAGAGGAAACATCTTCACCTGAAACTTTGATATYTAATTTCATTCTGTTTATTTCCACAAAGTTGTTATTAAAAATTCATCACATATCACTTAAAATTCTTCCACATTTAGGCCAAAGTCATGGAACTGCTCTACTTAATATTGTCCTGTGCTTTATAATAACATCTTGTTTGCAGTTGCTTGTAGCTTTGTTTGGGCTGAAATTATCCAAGCCAAGCATCTGCCCCAGGTTTAATTTTTTGGCAGTTTTCAGATAAACCACTATAGTCATTTTCAGGAACAAGGTTAAAAAAATATTTTGCCCATGTTAGCAAAAAAAAAAAAAGCAGCTGCTTAATTCAGAAGTGTTGGTATCTCCCTTTCTTTGAAAAGGAATTTGAAATGTAACACCATCACTGGTCTTTTTTCATGCATGTACCTTTTGAGCAGAAACCTGAAATTTGGCAGCCTGATTGCTGTGGTTTCACAGATGTGCATCCAAATTTAACAAAGTTATAAGACTCCATAAAATCTCAGTTTGTACATAATCAGTTAAGAATTGTTAGATTTTGGCAGCTAAATTTTCCAAAGATCAGTCTGTGCTGACAGAGCTCATTCTGGGTACAGCTGCTAGATGACATGGAGACGCCATGTGCAGCTTTTGCACAGAGCAACTGAGTATGCTCTCGCCTGAGGCAGCGGGGACCAAGCAGCACTTCCCTGTAATTTCTCTTTCTCCTCCTATGTTCCTAGGAGATCACTGCACAATCAGGGAACCTCTCCTGTGTGCCCAGTGCCTAATCTCCCTTTCCTCTGTTGCTGCTGAGGCGGTGAGAAAGAGGAGGAGGAGGAGGAGGGATCCAAAGATGAGGGAAGAGAGATAGGGAAGAGAACCAAAAAAAGCAGAGCATGAGAAGGATCAGAAGGCAGGAGGCAAAAGGAGGAGATGAAGGCTGTAAATGCAAGGGAGGCAACTAGGACAGACTAGTCCCAGGACATTGTCATCATGGACAGAAATCAGCTGTGGAAGCAACAGCTTGATAAATCTTCATATTAGGAACAAAAAAAGATGAAGTGAGGACATAATGAGATTCAGCTAGGCAACAGGGAAGAGAAGTAAGATGCCAGGTAAGGAGGTTAATAAGCATAATGGAGATAAAGATAAGACGCTAGGGGAATAATTAAGAAAAAAATAAGAGGAAGAGTGTGGGGTGGATATGCACATGGAGGAAAAGGAACAGGGAGATGGAAATAAAATGGGAAGAGTGCAAGAAGGCGGAAGCCAGCAAATGGAGGTATGGATAACTGAAGTGTGAAAGCAAGAATTAGGAGCTAGCATGAAAAAAGCACAGAGGAGGAAGAAGATGAGCCAGGTAGATGGGAGATTACTTGAGAGCAGCAAAGAAGAGAAGGAGTCAGAATGCAGAATAAATACTAAGAACAGACTGATTTTTTGAGTTAGTACATCAGTGCAGCTTTTGACTTACTTTTAATGGTATAGGAATAGGAAATCGGTACGGCTAGCTTCTATAGTAATGTATTTTTTCTTGTTAAAAAGTTCCCTTGTCAAATATTCTAGGACTCTTGAGCTAGAGCTCCAGAGTTAAGGACACTGCATCTCACTGTCCATTAAATTTTCAGGCTTCCTCTGGCTGTTAACAAACATTTTAATTGCCTGAAGTGCAATAGGCTTCYTTTTTAACCACAGTAAAAAATATTTCTGCAAAATACATTTGAAAATATTTAAAGTAATTTTAAAATTATAGGTAGGGCTGCCAGCAATGCCTCTCATTGGCAGAACAAACCAAGGCCCTGCACTCAGCTTGATGGCATTTCTCTGTGTTTCTGTTTAACATCCATCTAAGAGTGTTTGCCCCATCACCACAGCAATTAGGTACACTTCATCACAGGGATGAGCAGAACTGCCTTTGCCGTTGCTTCTCCCGCCAGCTAGAAGCAGCTGCGCTGGAGACCCCAGAAGGGAGAGAGGGAGATGGCTGGCCGTGCTCGGGGTGGCTCTGCACGCCTGCAGGCAGAGCAGAAATGGAGGTCACTTGACTAGAAAGCAGAGGAGGGCAGAAGCAGGAGGTGGCGTGGGAGGTCTCCTACAGGGTGACTGCTAGAACTGTAGAGACACCAGAGAATTTCACTGTTCCATTCATGAAGTGTGGGGGGGGAGAGGTGGGATTTGTCTCTAACGCGATGATTCCGTTTGGAAGTTGCAATTTCTCTAGTATAAATGGCAAACTCTTTCCCCACAACCAGCAGAGATGGACTGTCATATTCTCTTTCATCTGGAAGGCAAGTTTTGCAGAGCTGAGCTGCTTTACTTTCCTTTTGAGAATGAAAGTAGGAGTACTGTCACAAGATATGTATCTGGTGTATCTGGTGGTAGGAAAAGTTACTCATAAACTGCAAGTGGTCTGTTATACATTTATTTTGATATAWTTGGGAGTTGCAAGTGTTGATTTGATGGGTATTTATCTGTAATATTGATAGCTTAAAAACACAAATGACACTCCTAATAAACAATTCCTAATGGCATGGTTGCTGTTATTGCTTGGTTCCTCCTAAAAATTCTTATCAAGGGGTTAAACAGAGCTAGGAGCTGATAGACTGACCTATCACTTCTTGAAGCAGATCTCTGTTCAAATTCTGACCTACGTCCCAGCTAAAAATGTGTTCAATCTTTTCTTAATTTGTGATAGATACTTGTGTACATTACAAAACCATCTCGCAATTTGGCAAATTAAGTTGTCTGTGGTTAGCTCTGGAATTGCAGAGATATTGCAGTGCACTGCAGCATTGCATAACAAGCTTACACAGAATTTGCCTTACTCTAGTGAGTAATAGTTATCCTTATCTTTAGTGAGCATCAAATTCATCTGAATTTTTGAAAAAAGAATTAGTATCAAATATACGATGGGCATGTTATGCCTTGTGGCTGAAATGTTTTTTCAATTAACTTCTCTGAATATACCACAATGAAAAGTGTCAGCTTTTTGCCTCAGAGGCCTATAATTAGATTAAATGAATACAGTTAATTATCTACTACCTTCTTTACACAAAACAATATGTTTCTCTAAATTAAAATGTTCGTACAAGAAGGAAATGCCTGTTCACTTCAATATATGCATATATTGCTGGATTGTGAATGCTGTGAATCTGCCATGGTGTAGCACAGCTTTTTATCTGCACCTCTTATTTTATGGAAGCTAAAACAAAACACAGCTGAAAAATCCATAATCCATCACAGCAATTAGAGAAAATCTGTTGGTGCAAGGAGGTGATATTATTAAAAGTTACAGTGTTAATGAAACAAATATATTTTCCTCTTTAACAGATGTTTCCTATAAAAATCCCTTGAAGAGATTAAATATAGCTCTGTTTGTGTACCTACAATCACACCCTTAAGGGCTGTATTATGTTCAGATTTAATGTTGCTTTTTCTACGAGAGTGTACTTCTCCTTTCAGGAGACTTACAAATTCTGTTCTGCAGGAAGAATTTACAATTAACAGCTCGGTTTCCAGGCCTGCTTGTGTTCTAGCTAGTGTGGACTGCAAATCTTCTCTGCCTGTTTCCCAGCGTTACTAAATATAAGCAAAAGTTCATGATTTAGGCTTCATTATCAATATACTGCCCTCCTCACATGCCTGATTTAGAAGTGCACATATTCATATGATACATCACCTCAGTAATAACATACCTGAAGGAGAAAACACTCCTGGTGATTTGACTAAGTGTATCCAAATGTCCTTATTTACATCAGAATAGATGTTAATAACTTAAGGCCTAAATATGCAATCCTCACTCACCAGCAAATTTCAATTAACTTTAGTAAAAGCCCTTATTCTGGTTTGCAGTATACTCTGAATACACACGTGATGTGCACCAGGTATTGGTCTGGTGTTTTGTTAGGTTTAGACCGCAAAAAGAACTTCTCCCCTAGTTTCTGAGTACTTTGTGTACTTACAGGATATCGCCTTTTGCTGTGCATTGGGTTGTGTATGCATCTTTTCATTTAAATTTTCATTAACTCTCTGAATGTGTTGATTAAAATATCATTTTTTGATAGTAATCTTAATATTGGGGAATGAGCAGGGCTATATTGTCATATAAATGCTTCCCCACTTCTGGCTCTCAGGGTGTAATAGGCGAAGGGAAAGACCATCTTGATAGGCACTATCTGCTGAAGAAAAACTTTCAACCGGAACTGTGAATTGACTTTAACCTTTTAGTGGTTGCAGTGTGAAGCAAAATGTGTAATCTTTTCCTATACAGAATCAAGCTTTTTATTTTAAATACTCATAAATAGCAGTGGCCCTCCTGATCACTTCTACTGGTATCAGAAAGCAGTTACTTACAGAGGAACAAAGAAATGCAACTGGAAACATGGTTCAGGGGTCTTTTACTTCCCTGAAAAGCTGATTATACTTTTGGCTGATTCAGTTTCTTTCAGTGGGAATTTACCGTTTTTGGCAGTTTGAGTTTAAGCAGTGCTGACTGGACTAGCTACATAAGGTCGATATGGGGCTGAGTAAATTAACTTAGGATCCTGTGTACACCAAAGTGAATTTTGCCAGCGGGCGCTAGATTTTGTCTTTTAGCCCCTCGGTGTTCCTTGTTTTCTGTGATTCAGAAGCCATTTTAACACAAGTTTAAAAATACAGTTCGGTTATGCTTCTGCAGGTGCCTTGCTCAATTCCCTGCTCTCCCCATATGACTTAAATCTTAGGATATGCAATAATGAAAGGTCAAGGTTATTCTAAAGCATCCAGCATACGAGAGCTCTGTTCCTGGTTGTTTGTTAAGATTAACTTCGCACAAATATGAATGATACTGTGCTTCAAGGTAATTCAAACATTCTGAAAAAAAGTACGGCATGATAAACAGTAACGTTTTTCATTATAAAATATCCCTGGAGATTTGCAGCTGGTGCTACTTCAAAATAAAAGAAGCCATCTTACTAGCCAGTGCCATGGCAGAAGTTAATTTTCCTCGAGCAGTGCTGCGGGAATTAGGTCTGCGGCGTGAGCCCGGGCGCATCTGGCTCCGAGCGACGTGCAGCGCGGCTCGCACCCCGCGCTCCTTTCCTTGCCCCCGCGGCACGCAAATCCCGGGGCAGGCACCTCTGCCCCTCCGTCGCCCGCGCAGCGTTTTCAGGCGCGACAAAAGCTCATGAAAAGCTTGCGCGGGCGATACACCTTGCTGCCCGTTTCCTGCGGGGACCTGCGGCGAGGCGGCCTCTTGCTGCGCCCGTGCGGCAGCAGGGTCCCCCGGGCTGCGCGGGGCGAGGATGCTGCGGCGCGGGGCA
>NW_020450982.1:1638690-1646608 GCF_003343035.1 Apteryx rowi
GCCGCCGCCGCCGCCATGCACGGTGTCACCGACCTCAAAAATAAATACAGACGCTTTCCTCTCCTTGCTTTTTCGTGGGAATTTCACCACTTTAGTGAGCAGATAATATTGTGCGGTTGCTCCTGGCTGTCCAGTAAATTGTCAGGTACATCTGTGGAAGAAACATCTTTCCTTCTTTCAAAAGCTAAAAAGTGGTGTTTTCCTACCGTTTTTAACTCTTTGTTCATGTGAACCATGCCATGGCATTTCCTACGAAGTTAATTTCTTATCCCACCGTGGAATAAAGCATTTATTTCATTCCTCTCACCACCCCAAACTGTAGAAAGAAACTCTTTTCATGTACTTCAATGTGCAATCAAGCTGGCGATTAAGCTGAATCCATCTTAAAATATCTTATTATTCCCCCCCCATATAATTACACAACCAGCTTCATGTTTCTTTATCTACATTAGCAGTGCACCTCTCGCTCTGTTATTTTCTGGATTCACAAACTGGTTATTTCATTCTCTTGCAATGCTACAGAAACAGATCAAACTCTGCTCGTTCCCTACAGGAGCCCTTCGGTATTTGTCCCTTTTCAGAAGGGATTCAAGAGTCCCTGGCACTGTTTTAGAAACAAAGGTCAAGTGAAACAGTTTTGCTCACCCGTGATTTCCAAAATATGGGAGAGGGCTCTCTCCCCATATTTGTAGTCTGAAGTTGCCTGCTCTGTAGTAATCCTGATACGGTTACGTGTTATACTCCATTGCTTCATATTTGTACTGTGGTTGCTGTATTTGTTTCTATTTATATAACTCCTCTCGATACTCTCTATTCCTGGGCTGCTCCAGGGTAATCTTTGCTCCTGCTTGGTAGATGTACTTTTTAGTTGCTTTATGTCCCAATAAAAGATCCCCCAAATATTTCGTTCTATCTCATACCCTGCAGTTTCGAAACTCCTGGCAAATATTATTGTTGACATTTCCACAAATATGCGAATTTGTAAAACTGAACTTTTTGATGTTGTCAGACTACTAGAGAAGTATCACCAAAGTAATTTCTGAAACCACATCCAGCACCAGCAGACTTTTTCAGTATAAAGATCCTCATTAATGAGACATTTTATATTATTTTGTCATTGATCAATTAATGCAAGAACTTCTGCAGAAAAGGTGACCACAGTACTCCACATCTAGTCACGTTTTATCACCTGTTAAACTCCTTAAGGTGCATGTAGCTCACTAGCTGATTTATTCCTTTAGTTTCCCAGAGCCTCTTTGCACTAACTGCTAACTTCCTCATGCAACGGAGAGCCATAATTATAGTTTCAAGGAATCTGAATAGAAATTTCAATTTACCGTATTGTTTCCGAGAAATACAGAGCGCATTGTAGATAAATGTCAACAGTAAACATAAAGCAAGCTTAGCTCTAAATTAGGCGTATATATCGCGCATGACCCATGCGATAGAGCTATAGGCTTGACCATGAGGTTAAACATCCT
The DNA here is from genome assembly GCF_003343035.1 of Apteryx rowi. NCBI lineage: Eukaryota > Metazoa > Chordata > Aves > Apterygiformes > Apterygidae > Apteryx > Apteryx rowi. Next base: position 1,640,172 of record NW_020450982.1, read on the forward strand.
TGTTTAACACCTGATCTTCTGGCGTGCCATAAAAGCCGCTGCCTCTGCCTAGGCGGGGCATTCGTCACGGCAAGCGAGCTGCTTTACTAAGGCACCACTTCAGCTTCGGCTCGGTTAAAATTAAAGCAAATGCTGGTGGAGCTCGAGGCAGGTCTGAGAGGACCCTGTCTAGCAGCAGAGGTAAAAAAGAAGCGAGGAAGAGGGCTTTTACCTTTCGACGGTCGCCTTTGTCTCAGCAGCCACCGTGCGAAACCCTGGCGGTAGCTCGGATTTCTGTTTAAGCGAGGAGTGCAGGGCGCTATGGCTGGGAGGGAGAAAGCTCGGGGCTTCGTCCAGGATATTGGGCAGGATGGCGAAGTGGGAAGACAGTTATGGGAATAGCAAGAGAAAGTGGCTGTGGTCACGTCGCCCGGTTTTAATAACTCAGATTTTTTAGTGATCTTCACACAGCGCAATATGTAGATGGTTTCACCAAACATGCATCAGACGTGCCGTGCTGCTTGGATTACTGTTCTGTATGTTCCTTAAGAAGAAAAATGCGCAAGGCTTCATATTTCACAGAGGTTTTTAATCAGAAAACACAGCAGTGTGACAGAGCATATACTAAACGTGACAGACAGTTTCAGGAGATTACTTCTCACTTGAAAACAATAGGAACTGATTTTGCGGGGCTAAAATCTTTTTCGAAGAGTAAAAATCTAAATTAACGTATCTTCTTTTAAGTGCTATTTTGTAGCTATCTATTCATTTTACACGGATTTAATACCTTCTGTTTTGTGCGATTAAAATCTAAACTATTCCAAATAAAGCACTTCTTTAAACTGCTCGTCTCTCGAACAATTAGGATCTATACAAAGGTTTCATATTAAACTCATTCCGATAAGGTGCTGAGCGTCGTTAGCTCCCATTGTAGCTATCGAGGTAAATGAGTTTTGGTCTTACGCATACTATCAGCTGCACTGTAACAGAAAAATTTCAAGGGTTAAGTTGTATTTTAGCTGCAAGCCATAATATAAGTTGAGGAATATCAAACGTGCTGCTTCCTAAATTTCACTGTATTCAAATATTCACATTCTGTGAGATGCATCTGTCATTAAAATGGTTTATTTCCAAAACAAAACAGAACAGAGCAGTTGGGGGAAAGCAAGTATTTCTTAAATGGCCTCTAAACTGTTCTCGAATTATGAAGTGACCAGAAAGCTTGTTGTGTTACAGCCTTATACTACTTTTTGCTCTGACCATGGTTATCTCCTGCTTGTTCTGAAGCTAGAAAAATGTATTGTTCAGTGCACGGTAAACACGAACTACTAAACTGAGCTGTTTAAAACCTCTGGCAATCAAAAACACCACTTATATTGTTTCTGGTAACTAAATTCAAAAGCAGCTTGGTGAAAGTTTAAATACACAAAGGGGAAAAGTGTAATCTACATTTAGAAAGCAAGTGACCTACTTCTACGAGCTCTTGTTAGTGTCAAAATGCAGCTATTTCCCAACGCTTCTGAGCGACATCCGCTCTCTTCGGGCCAAGCAATCTGTGACTTCAAGGCCTGCCTGGACAAGGATTTGCAGGTTACTCCTCAACGGGCTGTTTCCCCTAAAACAACACTTCAAACTTTTAAGTCCGGTCTGGGACACGGGGGGGAGGGGGCGGGGAGAAATCACAGTAAGCTCTTTTCTTGTCTTAAAGCGTAGAAGTACAGCGACGTAAAGCACGTGAATATATAGCTTTCTTTCGCATTAATGACTCGGTACGAATAACCTAAAACGAAGTGTAACGCTCGATGCTGGCAAGCTAGGCGGGCGCGCCCGACGCGCACGCGGCCGAGTCCCTTAGCGCTTCGCGGGCGGCAGGTGCGCGGAGGCGCCGGGGCCGCGGGAGCCGCATCCCGCCTCGAGCTGCGGACCCACCTCGAGCTCCGGGAGGAGAGAGGAGCAGAAGGGAGGGAGAGGCGCCGCCGCGGTGGCTCGGGGGCTGGGGGTGGGGGCGGGGGGGCGGTCAGGGCTCGGGGGCGGGCGGCGGGCGCGGGCCCTCGAGCAGCCGCAGCACGGCCGTGCGCTTGTAGAGGCGCGCCAGGTCGCAGGCGGTGGCGCCGCGCTTGTTCTGGTGGCCCACGCGGCTGGCCGTGCGCCGCAGCAGGAACTCCACCACGGCCGCGTGGCCCTCCTGCGCCGCCAGGTGCAGCGGCAGGTTGCCCTCGGCGTCCTCGATGTTCACGTCGGCGTGAAACTCCAGCAGAGTCTGCAAAGTGTCCAGGAAGCCCGCCCGGGCCACGTCGTGGATCACGGCGAAGCCGGTACTGTCCTTCAGGTTGGGGTTCGCGCCTCTGCTCAGCAGCCGCCGGGCGATTTCGGGGTTCCCCAGCTTCATGACCTGCGGAGGAGACACGAGAGTTGAGCACCTCGGGCGGCGTGAGGACTCTCTGCTTCCCATCCTGGATCTTTATCTCTGAGCATCGCCACGGCTCCGTCTTTATTGAAAAGAGACCGAGCAGCTCCATTACAAAACTAACGRTGCAGTAGGACATCTATTTTAATGTATTTTTTCCTGACTTCAGTAAAATTGCAGAAGATGTTATCACTCCAGTGGTAATAGCTTTCTGTCTCGGAGAGATTAATGTCTAAAACATGCAGGCTAGCACGTTGATACAATACCTTCTTTAACTTAGGTTATCCCAGCCTCTTAACGTACGAAAATTAAATATGGTTCGGTTTTATTTGCCCAAGTATTGAGACTCCTTTGCATTACTGTTTAATCTTGTTAAACATCAAATATGGGGCTGTCTGAGGAACAGCTAATTTACCTTAGTAACAGAAAACGTAGAATGTGTTTTTATAAACTTTCAGGTGTTTACATTGTCTGTGTATTATCATAAAACAAATATTTGTACTGTACCATAGTTCTGTCTGCTAAAAAAAATAAATCCTCGAAGAAATTTTTCTCCCCAATATCTGGGTTTCATTATGTTACCCAAAAAGGAGAAGTTAGCAGGAATGATTCAAAGTTCCATAAGCTTTCTTCTAAAACCTGTATATCACTTCATAGTTTCATAATTTCACTATAAGCAAATTGTGGTTATATTCTGTTGTTAAAAATATCCCTCATTAAAAAGCATTAATTGGATTTTCTGACTATTCCTCTCGGGGGAAAAAAAAAAAAAAGCTTATTTAAATATTCTGGATTGCATCATAAAACTATTATAATTAGGAAGCAGTTATCTCTTATTTGAGGCTTAACAGCTTGTACCAATTTTCCCCAAATTTGCCAGTTTTTATTTTCTTACAACCTTTAAAAAAATTAACATGGCAATGTATAATTTCCAACCTATAGGAATAATTTACTGTTCTTGTAATTAGTTTTATTTTAAGTGTCAAACTGGGAAAAAAAATCCTTCTTTATTTCCTTAGAAACGTCCACACTGATTTAAAAATTTGCAAAGAATCTTTTATCAGCATAATCGAGCATTACAGTGCATGATATTTAACATAATGTATAATTTCTACAAGGCATTTGCTGAAATACTGTTCTCAGTGAAAAATGTGTATTAGGCTTTGTAAGAAAGGCACACCTATAGTAAATATAATTATTGCAGCATTTGGAATGTAAAGTAGCCCATTATATTGCATCTACAGACAGGAACAAAACTACAGATAAGACAGAGTGGGATTCAGGAAAAGACATTTATCTATGGCACAATATTTCGTGCACTTTTAGGTGCCATTTCTTTCAATTCTGAATAGAGATGTAAAGGAAAATAAGAGCATTGTGCTCTCTCTTTCTTTGATAAATCTGGACATTTTTGTCTCTTTTTGAGGGCCCAGGCTGTATTATTTGTGTATTCAAAACATGTATTTGGTTCAAGTGGCAGTTTTATGTGTTCGAGGAAGGCAGGCTAGGGGACTGAAGGCTTCGTTTAAAGATGCAGGGGGGAGGAAAGAAAACCTTATAAAAGGTGATGCTATTTGGACGTGGGATACAACCGTACCRCAAATGCCCTTTATTTTGAAAAGTTTCACTTGGGAGGAGGGAGGCAAAGAAGGAGAAAGCATTTATTGAATAAGTCTGATGAAGAGCATAAGGGCAGGACTTGCACTGAGGCCTGCATAGGTACACTCCATCAGAAAGAAAAAGTACAGAGGAAGACAAGCCCTTGTTTAATTAAAGATAAATCCAGAAGAAAAATATATGTTAATTTGTATTAACGTATAAGCATTCTGTCTGCTGTAAATAAGAGAGAGATTATTGAGAGATTATCTCGATTTTGGAGGCTGCATTGACAGAGAACTCTTTCGAGCGTGGTCACCCACCCACAACACATTTCAGGATGATACATAGTGAAAATAAGTAGACAGATTCTTCTGTTTTGATTTTTGTTGCGGTTCCTTAACTCAGTTATGATTAGCTTGCAATAAAAAAATATTGTTAGTACACAGATGCGTGTTAAATATAGCCGGATGCYATGTCCTTGTGTAAAATATTCCTTAGTTTAGGGTACGGACGGTTAGCTCCTTTTAGCAAAATACATTACTGTGGTACAATTCGGTTTTCAGCCCCCGTCTGGAGGATAAAGCATCTAGCTAAATGTTTCCTGCTTTCTTAAAGAAGTTAGCTTGGACAAGTTTTTAATTTAAATCCTTTCCTTCTCCCCAAAGTTGCTGCAAGTGTCTGCACTGTCATACGATGCCCTATTTAGGTGGTAATAGAGCAAAGATAATCTCACAGCTCTCGAGTTTGGGTGCAATTGTCAAATAAGGGTCATTCCTGCTTTGCAGCAAAAGGTGCTTATTTTCGAGATCTAACGTTTTGTTGGTAAGCCAAAGACCTGTAAATATCTCGAGTTCATTCGCAAGCCACACGCTTTTTGAAAAACAAAATTGCAGAAATGAATATCACGGTTTCGGGGGAGGGGGGGAGAGGAGTTAATAGAAACGATTTTTCTCATGTGTGAAATTAAAAAGTTCCCCAGCTCTACTTCCACATTTCATTACATTCCCTTAAACATAAATAACCACACATTTCCTCCTGATTTATAAATCACTTATTTCACTATTAGGTATACATTCTACCACTTTCGCCATCATTATCTGATATTACTAAAAGAGAAATCTTTCAGCAGCTCCAATAGTTAGCAGCTGGATGAGATCCAGATCCTGGCTGCACAGCTACCCACTTCAAAATTAGGACAGAGGACCCTATACGATCAGCAATGAAATAGCTGGCAGCAGTGCCTTGCCACCCGATCTAAAAATTCACAATTTTAAGCCTTAATTATGAATGAAAAGGCAAGTGATTCAGCCGGGGCTGCACCTCATTCGGCTCGCTATGAATGTACATCTAAGGTACTCGGTTCTGTGCAGCAGCTTCGAAATGAGAAAGGTCATTCGGCACAAACAGCGTATAAAGGAAAAGTACCATCTACCGCACAGCTAATCACCGAGAAAAGCAATGTTTTAACAGCATGCTGTAGGGGAAAAAAGGAACTCTAAGCTCCAAATAATAACACCGATGTGTTTACAGACCTGCTCTGAAATCCTGCTCACCTAAGACGATTTCTTTTCATCTCCTCTCTTTCATTCTTTGCCTCCTCCCCACTAAGTTACAAAATATTATTAAACTTGTAGCCCGTTTGACATTGAGGGAGATCCCCGACTGAAATAATGGTTTTGACCAGTTTTATTTCAAGTACGTCATTTTAGGGAGCTGGAGCCACTAAAGTTATAAAATATGGCATCCAACTAGTTTAAAAAACACTCGAATTTCGTCCACCAGCCTGTTTAAAACGTTGTCTTTTTGGAAACCCGGGTCACGTAGGTAGCAGTGATGAAATATTTTCTCCCTCTCTGGATACCAACCTGCAGCGCAGTCCTCCCAAATCCATTTTGTGCATTGACGTTTACATTCTTTTGCAACAAATTAGTAAGTTGCACTAGGTCCCCCTTGGCAGCCGCGGACGCCAGCTCGTTCCCAGAAGGCTCGGCCATTCTTTAGGGTGACTGACGATCGGAAAAAGAGGAGATTTTTTTTTAACCAGGCATGGCATCGGAGACTGACAGAAGGATTGGGATGGTTAATCTTCTGGAGTAGACCTTGTAGTAAATACTCGTAAAAAAACTCCTTGCCAAGAGCCCGCCCCTAACTCACACGTGATTATTCAGCAAAACTGCAACTCCGCTTGAAAGACGATTTCTTCGCTTCCACATACAGAGTAACTCTTATTAAAGACTTTGGCCACGTTAAAGGGGAAATATATTAAAAGCTATGCAATATATATGTTGTACATAACATATATACACGTACCCTGGAGCCTGAGTCAGACCTGAGATCTCTGAAGAAGAAAACAACCCACCCTGTTCACAGTCGGGATGCGAGACTTAGCCGCGGCTCCGAAGAAAAGTCGTCTTCGGCGGCGCGCGTCCCTGCCCGGCGGCTGCCGCCTCTC
>NW_020450982.1:1647853-1650988 GCF_003343035.1 Apteryx rowi
CCCGCAGCGGCCCCGGGCCCCGGGGCGGCGGCTGCCCGCGCAGGGTCCGGTCCTGCGGCGGTGCGGGCGCTGCTGCCCCGAGGCAAGGTCGCGGATGAAGGGCCAATGTCAAGTCATGGTAGCTGTGGGAGGCGAGAATCCAGAGCAGAAACCTTTGCTGTCCGTGTTTCTGGTGTTCTTGGTTAATCTGAAAGGGCCATTTTGAGGGGAAAAGGCACATAACTACAAGGAGGACGTGAGGGATTCACTGCTTCAAAGGGAAAACAAGTAACGACGGTACAGTATGGAGATTTTATTACCGCTCTGACTAACATCATTTAATGCTTTAAACTGCTTTACTTGCTGAATTGCTTTAAGTTTCAGGGGAGCTCGGAAAAGCTGCATTCTGCAGTAGTTGCCAGCCTGGGAGGCGAGTTACCCTGCGGCTTCAGTGTCACGGCTCCCCAGGCAGCATACGTAATCTGTCAGTTGTAGCCGTCCGTGTAGACACCACGGAAAAGTTGGTTTGAATGTAAACATGTATGAGCCAATTCAGGGAGGGAACCTGTTTGACAATAATATCAGCTCATAAAACACCGCCCTAGTTCCGTCCCAGAAACCTGCCACGGACATCAAGGCAGAGACAGCACGTGTCGAGGGCCTGATTTACAGTTACTACTGCGAGAGACATAACCAGTTTTACAGGGATCAGCCTGCAATCTAAGCAGTTAAAGGAAGTTAGCAGTAGGTATTACTTATGCGTCTGACTCTCCTGTAAGCTTCGGTTGCTTGCTGCTTCGCAATCACATTTTCCTGTGCTGACTTTTACCCCCTTGTTTGTGGAAAAAGTCATGGGAAAAAGTAATGACCTGGCTACACAAGAAGCAGAGAATCCAGCTGTGCTCAAATTATCAAGTTCCCATCACACGCAAAAAAGAAATAAAGAAAGGAAAAAAAGCACTTTAAGGGCCTTATTATGGTAATTCTTGGTCACAAGCAATACTGCTAAACTTCTGTAAACAAAAATACGAATTATAACTTCCCTCGAAGTTAATTCTAGAAATATAAGTATATATAAATATATATACATTTAAATATAGTTGTTTTTTGCATGAGGAAGGAATTAATATGCAATACTTAGAATATTAACTCAGTCGGCTTTTAAATGACCTATTTCGTGACTAATCAATGCCTAAAATCTACATGTTTTGGTGGTTTTACCTGTTGCTAATTTAGTGCAGAATTAGACCTACAAGTCTTGCAACACTATTCTACTATTTTTTTTTGTTTTACAGTTAAAAAGGAAGCATCYCTCTTCCGTTAATCATGTCACATAACAAAAATAATTAACTAAACTATAGCTGGGATGCTGCAGGCCTTCTGCAAGTAAAATTGCCCAGCCAGAAAATGCCATCAAACATCCTTCATCATACTTGTTTCTGATGTCCTTTAGAAATCTTTTCAGAAAGAAGCATAATGATTATAGTCATTTCCTTTCAACAATCATAAAGATACCCCTCATAAAACAGAAAGTGTTGTCTCAGTCAGAATCAAAATCAGCAGCCGAAGCACCTTCTGCAGGGAGATATTACCACCGGACATTGCCATGAGTCAGGTCTGCAAGTATCCACCTGGCCCTGCTATAATTTTGTAATACTTGCAGGAGAAAAAAGACATAGAGGAGTATATCGAAGTTATGAGTTGTGAAAAGAATAATAGAAACTTTCGCTTTGACTTCAACGTGAACTTCCTGTGATGTAGAGTATGTTAACTTTTCACCTTTTCTTCACATTGTGTATCAATTGCTTCCTTTTTTTGATCTAATATACATATTATAATTTAAAATGTGACTTTAATAGACGTGAACACTATGTAACTAACCTTGACAACATAGCTTTAGTTTAAATTCGTGCCAGGAATTAATTGGCTTTAATCCAATTTATAAAACTTGCTTTTCAGCCTTTATGATACTTACTCTCTAGTAATGTGTGGGTGGATTTGTTTGTAATTTAGTATAGGCTGTGGCTGGCATTGCACCATACCTTGTACATATTACCGAATTGTACGTAACATCAAACTGAAAAAGCAGGTGTGAAAGCCATTATTTTGTCATCCATATATTCGGTGGGGGGAAACACGAATTGTTAAGCTAACATGAGCGGGTGATAAAGGTCTCTTGCAAAACCTTGCCAACATAAACTAACGCAGGAATACGATACAATATAATATCCAATTTATCTGGCTTTGCATCAATAGTGGAGTTTTAGTATAGCTTTAATCCACCTTGAAATTCGGAATGATTATCCAGCCACAAGAAACAACCCGAAGGCATCGTGAAGATCACAGTCCTCAATAGCATTCAGAAACAAGAGCTTTAAGTAATTCCATACCTAAAGCATTCTTTTGGGGGAAATGGACTGGCTTGAAGCTACGATTTAACATTTTTGTACCCATCTACATGTTTGTAACTTGCATGCGGTGTTTATTTGCTGTTTCTCCCCAAGTCACGCTTCCTTTTTCCAATGGAATCTGTTGTGATGTGCAGTTGTGCTTTCTTTCTCCCGCAGTTCTCCCTTTTATTTGTCAGTCCTGTTACTATAATTACAGTAGCCAGCAGGAAGCACACAGCCTGAAAAACTTGTGTATAAACCTCAGGAACGCGAATAGAAAAAAAACAATAAAGGACTACGTTTTATTAAAAACGGGAAAATATCTTGATTCGCAGGGAACATACCATGATGTAGCTCCCTTAGCTTTCCAAAGAGGAAAGGTGCTTAATCTCTTGGTGACCTTAGGTAACTGGGACACCCACAGGACACGCACAAAGGGCTGAACAAAACATGTTGGGCTAATTAGCAAATTGGTGTCCGAAAGCGCGAGTGTTTGCGCTCAGCGCCAGCGGTGAGGGGGCGGGCGAGCGGCAGCCGGTGCCGGGGGCAGCCTTAAAACCCGCCGCTTCCCGCTGCCGGGGCTGCGCGGATTTCCTAAGCCGCCCGGAGCGCAGCTACGCGGCGCCCCGGCACCGGGCAGCGCTGCAGCGGCAGCCGAGGGCGCCGCGCACCGGGCGCCGCCGGGGCGGGAACCTGCCAAACGGCCCGGGCTCTGCGGGAGGGAGGCGCGGAGAGGGCGAAACTCTCCGTTTCGCGGAGCCGCCCC